>NW_025800860.1:0-2974 GCF_021613505.1 Equus quagga | reverse complement strand
GGCTAGCTCAGGTGGCAATCGTTAAGCAAAAGAAACACACAAGTGCGTGGAGACCTGAGGCAAAAGCAACGCTGAGAAATCCACAATCTGAAAAGGACGACGATGGGCAACAGAGGTTACCTCAGGTGGCAATCGTTAAGCAAAAGAAACACACAGGGGCATGGAGACCTGGGGAAAAGGCAACACTGAGAAATCTACCCTCTGAAACTGACAAACATGGGCAACAGTGGCTAGCTCAGGTGGCAACCATTTAGCAGAAAACAAAAGACAAAAGGGCGTGGAGAGCTGGCGAAAAGGCAACACTGAGAAATCCACCCTCTGAAACTGACGAAGATGGGCAACAGGGGCTAGCTAAGGTGGCAATCCTTAAGCAGGAACACACACACACACACACACACACACACACACATAAAAGCGCGTAGAGACCTGGGGAAAAAGCAACACTGAGAAATCCATCCTCTGAAACTGACGAAGATGGGCAACACGGGCTAGCTCAGGTGGCAAACATTAACCAAAAAATGGCGGAGCACTCAAGGGCGTGGAGACCTGGGGAAAAAGCAACACTGAGAAATCCACCATCTGAAACTGAGGAACATGATCAGCAGAGGCTACCTCAGGTGGCAATCGTTAAGCAAAAGGAACACAGAAGGGCGTGGAGACCTGGGGAAAAAGCAACATGAGAAATCCACCCTCTGAAACTGACGAAGATGGGCAACAGGGGCTAGCTCATGTGGCAATCGTTAAGCAAAAGAAACACACAGGGGCGTGGAGACCTGAGGAAAAAGCAACGCTGAGAAATCTACCCTCTGAAACTGACGACGATGGGCAACAGTGGCTAGCTCAGGTGGCAATCGTTAAGCAAAAGAAACACACAGGGGCGTGGAGACCTGGGGAAAAAGCAACACGGAGAAATCCACCCTCTGAAACTGACGAAGATGGGCAACAGGGGCTAGCTCAGGTGGCAATCGTTAAGCAAAAGAAACACACAGGGGTGTGGAGACCTGGGGAAAAGGCAACACTGAGAAATCTACCCTCTGAAACTGACGAACATGGGCAACAGAGGCTAGCTCAGGTGGCAACCTTTAAGCAGAAAACAAAAGACAAAATGGCATGGAGAGCTGGCGAAAAGGCAACACTGAGAAATCCACCCTCTGAAACTGACGAAGATGGGCAACAGGGGATGGCTCAGGTGGCAATCGTTAAGCAAAAGAAACACATAGGGGCGTGGAAACCTGGGGAAAATGCAACACTGAGAAATCTACCCTCTGAAACGGACGACGATGGGCAACAGAGGCTACATCAGGTGGCAATCGTTAAGCAAAAGAAACACACAGGGGCGTGGAGAGCTGGCGAAAAGGCAACACTGAGAAATCCACCCTCTGAAACTGACGAAGATGGGCAACAGGGGCTAGCTCAGGTGGCAAACATTAAGCAAAAAAAGGAGAAACACACAAGGGCATGGAGACCTGGGGAAAAAGCAACACTGAGGAATCAAACCTCTGAAACTGAGGAACATGGGCAACAGAGGCTACCTCAGGTGGCAATCGTTAACCAACGTAACACACAAGGGCGGGGAGACCTGGGGAAAAAGCAACACCTGGAAATCCACCCTGTGAAAGTGACGAAGATGGGCAACAGTGGCTAGCTCAGGTGGCAATCGTTAAGCAAAGAAACACACCGGGGCGTGGAGACCTGGGCAGAAAGCAGCACTGAGAAATCTACCCTCTAAAACTGACGAAGATGGACAAGACAGGATAGGTCAGGTGGCACTTATTAAGCAAAAAAAAAAAAAACACAACACCAAGAAAAGAACACTGTGGCGTGAAACCTGGGTAGAAAGCAACACAGAGAAATGTACCCTCTGAAACTGAAGAAGATGGGTTAAGTAGGCTAGCCCAGCTGGGAATGTGTAAGCAAAAACAAAACACAAGGGCGTGCAGACCTGGCAAGAAAGCAACAGTGAGAAATCTACCCTCTGAAACCGCCGAAGATGGGCAACACAGTCTAGCTCAGGTGGCAATTTTTAAGGAAAAATAAAAGGAAGTGCGTGGAGACCTGGGGAAAAAGCAACACGGAGAAATCTACCCTCTGAAACTGACGAACATGGGCAACAGAGGCTAGCTCAGGTGGCAACCTTTAAGCAGAAAAAAAAAAGACACAAGGGCGTGGAGAGCTGGCGAAAAAGCAACACTGCGAAATCTACCATCTGATACTGAAGAGGATGGGCAACAGAGGCTAGCTCAGGTGGCAAACATTAGGCAAAAAAACGAGAAACACACAAGGGCGTGGAGACCTGGGGAAAAAGCAACACTGAGAAATCCACCCTCTGAAACTGAGGACCATGGGCAACAGAGGCTACCTCAGGTGGCAATCGTTAAGCAAAAGAAACACACAAGGGCGTGGAGACCTGGGGAAAAAGCAAGACTGAGAAATCCACCCTCTGAAAGTGACAAAGATGGTCAACAGGGGCTAGCACAGGTGGCAATCGTTAAGCAAAAGAAACACACAAGGGAGTGGAGACCTGGGGAAAAAGCAACACTGAGAAATCCACCCTCTGAAACGGACGACGAGGGGCAACAAAGGCTAGCTCAGGTGGCAACCTTTAAGCAGAAAAAAGAAAGACACAAGGGCGTGGAGAGCTGGCGAAAAGGCAACACTGAGAAATCCACCCTCTGAAACTGACGAAGATGGGCAACAGGGGCTAGCTCAGGTGGCAATCCTTAAGCAGGAACACACACACACACACACACACACACAAAAGTGCGTAGAGACCTGGGGAAAAAGCAACACTTAGAAATGTACCCTCTGAAACTGACGACGATGGGCAACAGAGGCTACCTCAGGTGGCAATCGTTAAGCAAAAGAAACACACAAGGGCGTGGAGACCTGGGGAAAAAGCAACACGGAGAAATCCAACCTCTGAAACTGAGGAACATGGGCAACAGAGGCTACCTCAGGTGGCAATCGTTAAGCA
>NW_025800859.1:0-1402 GCF_021613505.1 Equus quagga | reverse complement strand
TCTAGCTCATGTGGCAATCCTTAAGGAGGAACACAGACACACACACACAAAAGCGCGTAGAGACCTGGGGGAAAAAGCAACACTGAGAAATGCACCATCTGAAACTGACGAAGATGTGCAACAGGGGCTAGCTCAGGTGGCAAACATTAAGCAAAAGAAACACACAAGGGTGTGGAGACCTGGGGAAAAGGAAACACTGAGAAAACTACCCTCTGAAACTGACGAAGATGGGCAACAGTGGCTAGCTCAGGTGGCAATCGTTAAGCAAAAGAAACAAACAGGGGTGTGCAGACCTGGGGAAAAAACAACACTGAGAAATCCTCCCTCTGAAACTGACGAAGATGGGCAACAGGGGCTAGCTCAGGTGGCAAACATTAAGCAAAACAAGGCGAAACACACAAGGGCATGGAGACCTGGGGAAAAAGCAACACTGAGAAATCCACCCTCTGAAACTGTGGAACATGGGCAACAGGGGCTAGCTCAGGTGGCAAACATTAAGCAAAAGTAACACACAAGGGCGTGGAGACCTGGGTAAAAAGCAACGCTGAGAAATCCACCCTCTGAAACTGAGGAACATGGGCAACAGAGGCTACCTCAGGTGTCAATCGTTAAGCAAAAGAAACACACAAGGGCGTGGAGACCTGGGCAAAAAGCAACACTGAGAAATCCACCCTCTGAAACTGACGAAGGTGGTCAACAGGGGCTAGCTCAGGTGGCAAACATTAAGCAAAATAAGGCGAAACACCCAAGGGTGTGGAGACCTGGTGAAAAAGCAACACTGAGAAATCCACCCTCTGAATCGGACGACGATGGCCAACAGAGGCTACCTCAGGTGGCAATCGTTAAGCAAAAGAAACACACAGGGGCATGGAGACCTGGGGATAAAGCAACACCGAGAAATCCACCCTCTGAAACTGACGAAGATGGGCAACAGGGTCTAGCTCAGGTGGCAAGCCTTAAGCAGGAACACACACACACACACACACACACACAAAAGCGGGTAGAGACCTGGGGAAAAAGCAAGACTGATTAATCCACCCTCTGAAAGTGACGAAGATGGTCAACAGGGGCTAGCTCAGCTGGCAAACATTAAGCAAAAAAAGGCGAAAAACACAAGGGCGTGGAGACCTTGGAAAAAGCAACACTGAGAAATCCAACCTCTGAAACTGGGGAACATGGGCAACAGAGGCTACCTCAGGTGGCAATCGTTAAGCAAATGAAACACACAAGGGCATGGAGAACTGGGGAAAAAGCAACACTGAGAAATCTACCCTCTGAAACTGACGAACATGGGCAACAGAGTCTAGCTCAGGTGGCAACCTTTAAGCAGAAAAAAAAATGATACAAGAGCATGGAGAGCTGGCGAAACAGCAGCACTGAGAAATGTACCCTCTGAAACTGA
>NW_025800858.1:0-1626 GCF_021613505.1 Equus quagga | reverse complement strand
GGCGTGGAGACCTGGGGAAAAAGCAACACTGAGAAATCCACCCTCTGAAACTGAGGAGCATGGGCAACAGAGGCTACCTCAGGTGGCAATCGTTAAGCAAAAGAAACACACAAGGGCGTGGAGACCTAAGGAAACAGCAAAACTGAGAAATCCACCCTCTGAAACTGACGAAGATGGGCTACAGGGGCTAGCTCAGGTGGCAATCGTTAAGCAAAAGAAACACACAGGGGCGTGGAGACCGAGGGAAAAGGCAACACTGAGAAATCTACCCTCTGAACCTGACGAACATGGGCAACAGAGGCTAGCTCAGGTGGCAACCTTTAAGCAGAAAAAAAAAGACACAAGGGCGTGGATAGCTGGTGAAAAGGCAACACTGAGAAATCCACCCTCTGAAACTGACGAAGATGGGCAACAGGGGCTAGCTCAGGTGGCAATCCTTAAGCAGGAACACACACACACACACACACACACACAAAAGCGCGTAGAGACCTGGGGAAAAAGCAACACTGAGAAATCCACCCTGTGAAACTGACGAAGATGGTCAACAGGGGCTAGCTCTGGTGGCAAACATTAAGCAAAAAAAGGCGAAACACACAAGGGCGTGGAGACCTGGGGAAAAAGCAACACTGAGCAATCCAATCTCTGAAACTGAGGAACATGGGGAACAGAGGCTACCTCAGGTGGCAATAGTTAAGCAAAAGATACACACAAGGGCACGGAGATCTGTGGAAAAAGCAACACGGAGAAATCCATCGTCTGAAACTGACGAAGATGGGCAACAGAGGCTAGTTCAGGTGGCAATCATTAGGCAAAAAGAAGAGAAACACCCAAGGGCGTTGAGACCTGGGGAGAAAGCAGCACTGAGAAATCTACCCTCTAAAACTCTCAAAGATGGACAAGACAGGCCAGGTCAGGTGGCAATTATTAAGCCAAAAAAAAAAAAAAACAACACCAACAAAAGAACACTGGGGCATGAAGACCTGGGTAGAAAGCAACACTGAGAAATGTAGCCTCTGAAACTGAAGAAGATGGGCTACGTAGGCTAGCCCTGGTGGGAATGTGTAAGCAAAAACAAAACACAAGGTCGTGCAGACCTGGCAAAAAAGCAACAGTGAGAAATCTACCCTCTGAAACCAATGAAGATGGGCAACACAGGCTAGCTCAGGTGGCAATTTTTAAGGAAAAATAAAAGGAAGTGAGTGGAGACCTGGGGAAAAAGCAACACGGAGAAATCTACCCTCTGAAACTGATGAACATGGGCAACACAGGCTAGCTCTGGTGGCAATCGTTAAGCAAAAGAAACACACAAGGGCGTGGAGAACTGTGGAAAAATCAACGGTGAGAAATCCACCCTCTGAAACTGAGGAAGATTGGCAACAGGGGCTAGCTCAGGTGGCAATCCTTAAGCAAAAGAAACACTCAAGGGCGTGGAGACCTGGGGAAAAAGCAACACTGAGAAATCCACCCTCAGAAACTGACGAAGATGGGCAACAGAGGCTAACTCAGTTGGCAGTCGTTAAGCAAAGGAAACACACAAGGGCGTGGAGACCTGGGGAAAAAGCAACACGGAGAAATCCACCCTCTGAAACTGAGGAAGATGGGCAACAGAGGCTAGCACAGGTGGCA
>NW_025800857.1:0-1125 GCF_021613505.1 Equus quagga | reverse complement strand
ATTGCCACCTGAGCTAGCCTCTGTTGCCTATCTTCGTCAGTTTCAGAAGGTGGATTTCCCAGTGTTGCTTTTTCCCCAGGTCTCCACGCGCTTTTGTGTATGTGTGTGTGTGTGTGTGTGTGTCTGTGTGTGTGTGTGTTTCTGCTTAAAGATTGCCACCTGAGCTAGCCACTGTTGCCCATCTTCGTCAGTTTCAGAGGATGGATTTCTCAGTGTTGCCTTTTCACCAGCTCCCCACGCCCTTGTGTGTTTCTTTTGCTTAAAGTTTGCCACCTGAGCTAGCCTCTGTTGCGCTTCTTTCTCAGTTTCAGAGGGTAGATTTCTCCGTGTTGCTTTTTCCCCAGGTCTCCACGCACTTCCTTTTATTTTTTCTTCAAAATTGCCACCTGAGCTAGCCTCTGTTGCCCATCTTCGTCTGTTTCAGAGGGTAGATTTCTCAGCGTTGCTTTTTCTCCAGGTCTCTACGCGCTTGTGTGTGTGTGTGGGGGGGAGGTGTGTGTGTGTGTGTGTTTTCTGCTTAAAGATTGCCACCTGAGCTAGCCCCTGTTGCCCATCTTCGTCGGTTTCAGAGGGTAGATATCTCAGTGTTGATTCTTCCCCAGTTCTCCACGCCCTCGTGATTTTTTTTTATTTCCTTAAATTTCGGTGCCTGAGCTAGCTTCTTTTGCCCATCTTCGTCAGTTTCAGCGGGTAGACTATCCGCCTGCCTTCGACAGACCCTCTGGACTGGAAAGCTTTCCTCCTCCCGTCATCACGCTCCTTCTCGGATGACGTGCCTGGTTTCGGCTTGACCGTCCCCGCCCGCCCTGATTTTCTAAGTCCCCCGGGAGCCCCGGGGGTGCTCCGGCCGCTCCGGGAAGCGGCGGCCTCCCGGCCGCAACGGCCCAGCCCGGCCTGGGCCACTCCCTGGCCTCTCTGGGGGAACTCTCCCCGTCCCCTTCCCGGTGAGCGCCCGAGAAACCTTTTCCGTGTCCCCCACCTGCGGCTGGGGCTGCACCTTGGCGGCCGGGAGCCAGTGGGCGGACGCCACGGGGTCGCACTGGGCCGGGAGTCTGGGTCCGAGGTGGCGCCGGGATGAGATCGGGCGGCCTGGCGGCCCGGCTGTGCTCCCCGGCGGGCCCACGC
>NW_025800856.1:0-1760 GCF_021613505.1 Equus quagga | reverse complement strand
TAGAGTGACCCGGTGGTGAGGGTGAAAGAAAGTCAGCTAAGGGTGTCGTTGGGTTAGGTGAGAGAATGGAGGGGGGCGGTGGGGAAGGGTCAGGTGGAGGGGATGGTGTTAGGTCTCCTGGAGGGACTTCTGAGAAGGCAGAGGACAGAGTGAATGATGACTCAGTCCCAGAAGCTGTGGAAGCCAGAGAGGACACAGAGGCGGTATCATCTTCCAGGTCCTCCAGGAGCCGATTGATCTCAGCAGTTGTGCTATTACACACCTCACAGGAGGGGTCTGGGCATAATAGTTGACGAAAGCGGGTGGTATCGAGAGGCCGGCCTAGGGGCCTGCGGGAGACAGGAAGTAGAAAACTGTAGCCAGGACCAGAACAAGGAAAGGAGGACCTGCTGGCCTGTCAAGGGAGGGGTCACCTGAAGCCTGCTGCCCCTTCACAATGCCCCACGTCTATGACTTCACCATACACTCAGCAGCCCTCACCCCAAGGCCTTCATTCACATACCCGTTCCTATGGCAAACCCCTCCCACGACTACTGCAGGCTGTACTGAATCCCTGGAATTGCAGAGAACATGTTAAAGAGGGATCAGGAAAGAAAAGACTAGTCACCTTTTCAGAATAGAAATTAGCCTCCTTTTCTCCTCTGTTTCCCTCTGGTAATTTCTCCAACCTGGGAAACCAGAAGAGTGAATTACATGTAATAAAGGTAGAAGCATAGGTGTTACACAGGAGTCCCTTGATGGGAGACCCTTGGGATATTAACGGGATATTAACTCTGAAAGCCCCAAGAATCAGTAGATGTGGTCAAATGGTCAATGATAATATTAATAAGGTTCACATGTGTTTGTTGCTTCATTTATAAAGTACTTTCACATACATTATCCCATGGGATGTTCAAAACCACCATGTGAGGAACATAGGTCAATGGTTACCTCTTAAGAGGTTCTCCATGTTTACTTTGAAAACCATTTAGCTACAGGGATGTTCTAAAATGAAATAATAAGGAAACCAGCTATAGTACTATTTTATATATACAGGCAGATACACTTTCTGACCACGTGCAGATATGAATGCTCTCCCTGGAAGATGCTTTTGTAACCTAAATTGCACTAGAATGAGGTTAGAGATGGGGAAGAAAGGGAAAGTAAGGTAAAACTCACAGCTTAATTTCCAGACAGGATTGCTGCTTTAAAAATGAATTTCAGGGGCTTCTTGGCATACTTGGCCCAAGCACTGGAGATTTAACAGTGATTTGTGATTTGGTGTGACCCAGAACATGGCCCAATGGTCCTCTATCCTTTGAAGCAGTCAGTCTGTTCTCTTGATTGCTGTCCTGGACTTTCTCACCATCACCCCCCATCAGGGCCCCATTCCTTCTGCTCTGTCCTAGTGGAACAGTCCCTTGACCTTCATTCTCCCACTACTCTAGTCTCGACTTCTCCTTGTTGATAGATTACTCTATTATTGCTTCTCAAATTGTGATTCCCAGACCAGCAGCATTAGCATTGCCAGGGAACTTATTAGAAATGCAGATTCTCGGGCCTCACTCTGGACCTACTCAAGAAGAAACCTTGATGTGGAGCCCAGCAATTTTAACAAGCAAGGTAATCTCCAAGGTGAGAGGCACTGCTGTACATAAAGCTCAGTTCTGAGCATATCACCCCTTTGCCCACTACACATTATTGCTTTCCAGCCTACAACCACATGAGTGTGCATGTGTGTGTGTCTGTGCGTGCCCTTCTATCCAAGGCCTTCTGCAATC
>NW_025800855.1:0-2406 GCF_021613505.1 Equus quagga | reverse complement strand
GTCCGAGAAAGTCACAACCCCAAAATTTGCAGTGAATGTCAAACCTGAGCTAACTGGGAAGGGTGAATTCTCAGACTGCTCCAAGCTGGCTCTGAAACCCTGTGTCCATGATGCTTGCTGGGATAGCAGAGACCCAATTCTGACAAATCCCAGTGGACCGGAAAAACAGTCTGGCCTCGTCTACACTGGACCAGATTTGGGCTCAAGTAGCATATTCAAGTCCCATTCCACTCAACTGCAGGTTGCCAATGGAACACGAAAGGGGCCGGCCAGAGTTGCATAGGTGACGTCCGCGTGTTCTGTGTCTGCAGCGTGTGGTTGGCCGCGTGGAATTCTGGGGGTGAGCCTCCTCACCGCTCGTGCAGCCTTTCTGGGACAGGCGTCCGAGGTAGTGTAGAGGCAGATGGGAAGCGACGTTAGACAGGGCCAGTCTTCCTCAGCAAATATGGCAGCGTTGCCAGCAGATATGAGCACGGCAGTAAACATCTGCCTAAACAAAACCAATTAAAAGTTGCAAATGATAGAAAAACTGAACCTCAAAAAAAAAAGCATGCTGGAAAGAAAAACAAGTAATCTAGGAATAACCTGCACAAAACAGGTGAAAGCTATGTAAACCGAGAAATAGCAAACCTTTGGGAAAGAAATTCCAGAGGACACAAGGAAACGGAAGGGAATTCAGTGCTCTTGGAATGGAAGAAAACGAAGAAAGCATGAGGTATCATCACAATGATTCCTTTCTCATGCCTTGGATCAGCGTCTCATTGGTCTCTTCAAATTTCTGTGCCCGGTTTCTGTTTGGAAAAGCTGTTTCTGGGTATCTCTCACTTGATTCTCCTAGCCTAGGCCAATCCTTGGACTGTAAACATGTGGCCATCTTGGGTGACATGTTCACCGTGATATCATAAACACCCTCAGAATTCTAAGTTGTACTGACAAACTCCATGCACTCAGTGTTTCAGAGCCATCTCATACCAGTCTGACTACTTCCGTTTTCCAAGTAGGATAGTTTTGCCAGTTCTGGATTTCTTGTCGGTTTCTAACTTTCTCCTCGAACTTTGAAAGGTCTACAACATTCCCTCTAGACACGGGTTTCTTTCCATGAAGATTATCCTCGGTTTTCTCCCTTATCTTTCGTGGATGTGGTCAAACGGGTGGACCTTCCCCAGAGAAACTCCTGGAGCTCCTCCCAAGTTGAATTTACCCAGGCAATTCTCTGATGGGCAATGAGCGTGTCATCTCCTAGGAGTCTGACAATTCCACCTGGGCAGGTCACATGTTTTCCTTCCTTCATCATTTGGGAAATTGTACCTTATGCATTCATAGGTTGTAATATTCTCAGCATTCATTTTCCGGTGTGTATTGAAAATGTCTCCTCAGAATTTCTACTTCTTTATGATCTCTGTGCCCACCATACTGTGAAATCTGTATTTCCTAATGCTAGTAATCTGATCTGCAACCCTGATGATAGCAGGTGAAGCCCGGGCCGCCCAATCAGAACTTGGGCACTTACCTGCTACACTACAGGGCCGACCCTGAATTAGGCTTTTGGACAAAACTTTGGCCGGATCTTGGAAAGATGTTGGCCTGCTTCGATCATTCGTGAAGGCAGTTAGTAACATCATGGACGGTAGCATTTTCCGCTGGTTCATGATTTAGCATGGAACACGTTCTCTTGGTAGTGTTCCTCTTCGTCTCCTTACAATGGTCTACCTTTCTGTAGCGTCCTTAAGCATTTTGAGGTGATTACCAATCCTTCGAAGTTCATTTTCTCTAATTTCTTACAGACTCCAAAGCTTTAAGCCGTGAACCTTAACGTCTTTTGGGAGTTTTGATTTTACGTGAATTGTTTGCCATAGCCCAGCATTATAACATCCTATACCTTTCAGATCTACATCCTCATAGATTTAGACTTCTGTGTACGTTACATCATCTTCACCACCGTAAGCCTAATTACAAGCCCTCACCACACACTTGTGTCAAATCAACTATTTCTCCCTCTGGGCCCCGCCACCTTTCCCTCTGGGAACCAGAAATCCCATGTCACGTGCTACCTGTTTCTTGGTCCTTTTTTTTCTCTTCTCCTTGTAAGTGAGACCCTATGGTAGTTGACCTTCCCTCTGGGGCGTCTTTCCATTCCCCTAAAACCCTCAGGAGCCATTCTGTTGCTCACAAATGGCTGGAAGGCATCTGTTCCTGCAGCTGAGTGCTATGCCGTTGTGTGGCTATAGCCCATCTTTCTTGTCCCTTGATGGGCACCAGGGAGGCTTCCCTGTCTTTGATATCAGGAGTAAGGCTGTGGTGAGCACAGTGGTGCACGGATCTCTGTGCATTAGCGTTTGCAAGTTATTTGGATATATATGCCACAGAGGAGTACCTGGATCATGTGGTAGATGGATTCTGAAAATT
>NW_025800854.1:0-1589 GCF_021613505.1 Equus quagga | reverse complement strand
CAAGCGTTTGGGTCTAGAGTGGGGCCTGAAAGTTTGTATTTCTAACAGGTTTCCCACTGATGTTAGTGCTGCTGGTCCAGGGGTCTTGCTTGGGGAAACTCTGGGTATAGGAACAACTCGTGTGTAAAACAGAGGTATGGACCTTAAAGCGTGACCTCCATCTCCATTTCATTCAGATCAGAACCCTGAATAGGTGCTATCGATCCATTTTACAGATGAATAGAGGGAAGTACAAAGAGATAAAGTAGGTGGGCTCAAGAAAAAATGCTTGGGACCAGTCATCCGGCTGGGGAGGGACCGGGGAGGGGAGGGCATGAACCAGGAGCTGCAGATGTGAGGGCCAGCAGAGGCCCTGCAGACACCCTTAGTGAACAAAGTCATTCTGCAGCAGCTTGGAGCACGTCCATTCTGTCTCCAGTTGTCACCACGTGAGAACGGACGCCCAGTATTGCTAGATCTTCCAGTTTTTCAAGAGAAGTCAGAAATCCCAATTTTAAAGTGTAAATTAATTCCAAATTTTAAAAAATACTGTGCAAACCAGGTGGTATACATCTGCCAGCTATCTTTGGCCCAGGGGCTGCACGTCTGTGCCCTACGTGTTAATGCTTTTCGATCCTTGCTGTGCAACTAGATTTCCTAGAGCCCTTTTTAAAACATGGATGCTGATGTAACAGGTCTGGGACAGCTCAGGATTTTTAATTTCTAATGAGTTCCTGGGTGATGCCCGGGCTCCTGCTCCACGGACTGCACACTGAGTAGCAAAGCTCTGGAACAGAGCTGCTCACTGTGTGGTCCATGGACAGGCAGCAGCAGCATCACCTGGGGCTCGTTAACAATGCCTCCTCTCAGGCCCAGCCCTGGAAACACTGACTCCACGTTCTGGGGCTGGGGCTTCAGAAGCTGTGTTGTAATGCATCCCGTGGACGATTCTTATGCACAAGTGACTGGGAGAGGCGCTGCCTGGGTCAGCGGGGCTCCACCTTGGTGGGCACTGGAATCACTTGAGGAGCCGTCCAGACACTGAGGCCTGGAGACTCTTTTCATTGGCCTAAATGGGGCTGAGCTCCGGAGTTTTTCAGTCTCCTCGGCCGGTTCTAATATGCAGTGAGGGTTGAAGCCCGTTGCCCTGGAAGTTCACATCAGGTTCTTCTGTGTATTTTGTCCAAACTGGAGAAATAGGAATGTGCTTTTTGAAAACAAAGAGGTGCTTGCAGCTAATGCCTGGGAGTGTGGGTTGCATATGCCTGAAGCCACCGTGCCTGCACAGTAGCCCACGTGCCCAGGAGGAAGTGCCGAGAGGCGATTGGGGCAGAAGCCCTAACTCTTTCCCGGGTCCCAGGAAGCCACGACCATTGGTTTCTCTGGCACTTCACAATTCTTCCCACAGCCAAGACCCTGTCGGGAAATGAAGCCAACACCACACTTGGCCACTTGGAGGAAGATAACCGGCCAATGCCTGCAGCGGCCAATGGCCAAAGTAACCCATCCACAAAAAGCCCATCTGGCCAGGCAAAGAGGCCTGGCTTTAGTGCTCTGCCTGGCTGCACACTTATAAAGCAGGCCAGTCTGTTTTCTGGTTTTATAAGTTA
>NW_025800853.1:0-1261 GCF_021613505.1 Equus quagga | reverse complement strand
AGTCTATGACACATCTGGTACACTTCTCTAAATACAAAATGAAGGAAATGATGTGACCCGCATAGGTGGAATTGTCGGACTGCACGAGATGACATGATCATTGCACATCAGAGGATTGGCTGGGCAACTTCAACATGGGAGGGACTCCAGGACTTTCTCTGGGGAAAGTCTACACATTTGACCATATCTACAAAATGTAACATCTAAAACCCAGGATAAACTTAAAGTAAAGAAACCATGTCTAGAGAGAATGTACTAGACATTTAAAAGTTCAAGGATAAAGTTAGAAACCGACAAGAAATCTAGGAAATGGAAAACTATTCTAGCTGGAAAGCGTGAGTAGAGAGACTGGTATGAGATCGCTCTGAAATGCTGTGTGCATGGAAGATGCCGGGACAACTGAGAAGTTTGAGGGTGTTTAGGACATCACAGTGAACAAGTCACCCAAGATGGCCTCATGTTAATAGTCCGAGGATTGTCTTAGGCTACTGATACCCAAGGGAGAGATACCCAGAAGAGAATTTAAAAACAGAAACCAGGCACTAAAACTTGAAGAGATAGAATAGACGCTGATTAAAGGGATAAGAAAGAAGTCATTGTGAAGATACAATAATAGAGGGACAATCACTGAGTGGAGACCACTGTGATCTACTCAAGTATAGGAGGAGGCCATGGAGATTCAAGCTTGAAACTTGATTTGAAACCAGACGCTGGACTTGGGTCTTATCAGGCCTACATTTTCCTTCTGTGTTAATCATCACCCAAAATCAAGAGTGATCTCCGGAGGACATTGTAGAGAATGATTGATGCTTCCTTTCCTATGCCACTAGCATTCATTGAAGAAAAGTATCACTTTCCATAGCTCTGGCATTATGGAGCTCCAAAGGGTACATGCTAATGTGTCACAAGATATCTCTTTGAACCCTTGAAGGAATGGACCCCCGTCATGCTTTGCGTATGTCTCATTGTTTGGCAGGGCTTCAGAAATGTGCTGAGAAGTACCCCTTTCCAGAGGGCTTCGTTGCTTTGTGAGGGCCACCATAACAGGCTAGTGTGCTCAGTTTGGCTCCAATGAAGTTCTATCCCCGTATCTCTTGGAGTAGAATGATTATTGATGACGTGTATTGACACCATATGTAAATAGGTTGGCTGAAAATTAGAACATTACAATTATCTTTATAGAAAAATAAACTTGCCAGAGCTGAGGATGTAAATCAAACAAATAACACACCCTATAGAAATAAAGTAAGCCAGTATCTAG
>NW_025800852.1:0-1217 GCF_021613505.1 Equus quagga | reverse complement strand
CACATGTCTGTAGTTACAGGCGAGACTTGTGCTCCACCGTCACATGCATTTGTGATTTGAGAGGTTGTTATACGGTGACAATCTGATGGGACCTTAGGTATTTCATTCTGTCACACATCTGAAAGCCACCTTTATTTCTTTACTCCCTGTCCACTCTCAGGCCACACCCTCTCAGTTCTTATTTGTTTTCCATGGACTATGATTTTCATCCACTCCCAACATGCCCAAGTTTATCACGGGCATCACAACCCAGTTCCCAAAGGCTGAGGTGCGATCAAGCACAGGAATTTAAATTTCTGAGGGCATCAGGAGGAGTTTTCATCTGGAGAAGTTGGATACTGCATCCCAGACAGAACAGAAACTCAACTCTGCAGCTCCTCAGAGACCTGGGATTCTGATGAATGACTCCTGTGGAGACAAACACAAAGAAGGTCAGACAATCATCGAGAATGAGTCAAGATTCAGAACTTTCAGGGGATGGATAAGCCAGAACACAGAGCATCAGAAATCAGCAGGCAACAGGTGGTTGGGAAGCAACTACTGGACAAGGGCAGAGCTCCAGAGCTCATGCCAAAGGACCCCTACATCATGAAACAGAGACTGGATGAAAATGGGGGTCTGTGCCTCACTCCAACAACTCATTCTCAATATTTAGAGAGGAGCATAGACACCCTGTTTTCAAAGCTCCCTTCCACACAGACTCAGGTGCATCCCAAATGTGAGAAATTATAACCAATTTCAGTGTTTTCCCTTTTTCTCTGAAGGGAGTCCCCTAATGGATCCTTAGGGATATCATGCTTGCATTTAGTCCCCTCAGGTCATCACTGATTCCCCCGTTCTGAAATTGAATTCATATTAGTCATTTATCAGCAGTAAGAAAGTCCCTCATTATGCAGCCTGTAACCCCCTTTGTGATTCACATTAAGCCCCATTCCTCCCCTTCCTCTCAAACTTAGAACCTTGTAGTCAGCCTCCCAAGGGCCCACCTTCCCCTCATTCTCTACTTAACTCTAATCTCTACTACTATCTCTGCATGAACAATGAGGGGATTCAAGTATACTGAGATTCACACCAGGACCTCCTTGGGCCAATGCTTGCTGAGGCGTTGAATCACCGGATAATAACTTATTTTCCAAAAAAATGTTATTCCTCACCACAGTGAAGAGGATGGCTCGCAGGACAGTCTCCTGTGAGCCTGTCTAACAAACACAGAGCAG
>NW_025800851.1:0-1572 GCF_021613505.1 Equus quagga | reverse complement strand
GGCCCAGGTAAGGGAACCTTGAGGAAGTGACCTCACTTCCTTGGTGACAGACCCTAACAGAACTTAGCACACTGGTCTCCAGGCGCCCACATTCTAGACATAGCCTCCTATTGAGCTCACTTGAGTAGAGACACTCAAGAGAGCAGGATGCTCTGCTGTTGTCTCCTGACTTGTCGAGGCTGTGGCTTCAGGAAAGCCAAGAAACAGAGCCTTTTCAGTTGCTACACACATTGGCTTGGCCCTCACCTGCACCACCTCTGGCCATTTGGCAAGAGGAGCCCTCAGGTAACACAGGGCAGGCCAACCTCCTTAGGCCACAATGGAATCCCAGCCCCACACCCCTCTGAGCCTCCTTGTGTGTCCGGGGGAAGTGGAGTGAGGGACGGCGGGGCTGAGGGGGCACTCATCCTAGGCAGGAGCCCTTTGCTGGGTGTTGGAAGCCTGGTAGTGCATCGTGTTCCCAGCCTAGGTGTTGGCTAGCAGGATGGGAGAGTGGGTGCTGGGGACCAAGCTTCTCTATGCATATGTCAGTCCAGAGCCCTCCAGGGGTCATCTCATTCCCTCCTGGCTGGAGTTCTACACAGACACTGCTGGGTACCTGATCCCTGCTGGGGTTTCCTCCTGTGGCCAAGTCGAGGCAGGTGCCTGAGACATCCCGGCACGGCTCTCGGGCACTGTCTTTGCAGAGCTGCACGCAGGAGGTGGTCAAAGAGCTGGCAGATGGCTTCGGGTACTCCATCTCCCTGGACAGGGGCCAACTGCACCGCACCATCATCAATAACCAGGGCTGCTCTGAGGTAAGAGTGGGCACGGAGGGGTCTTCCCACCCAGGCCCCTGAGATGACCAGGGCAGGCCCAGAATCCAACCTCAAACTGCCCATCTCCTGGGACCCTAACAGGGCTGTCCCCCATGAGTGTCCCACAGTCCCAAAGGAATCTGGACTTCTGCTCCTCCCCACCAGCTGCATAGGAGGATAGGAGGGCACTCTTTGCATTTTCCTAGGAAGATTAGAGAAAACGTTGTCACTTCCCACTAGGCCCTGAGTATCTTTGAATTTTGCCTTTTATGGAACATGCAACCTCGATAACGAGGGTCTCCAAACTCCCTTTAATGTAAGAGAAATAACCATCAGCGTGTTTTGGAAGTCAAAGGGATTCTCAGAGTGTGTCACTGCCTTGTACACTGTTTCCAGACCGGGGCGGGGTGGGGTGGCCACATAACATTTCCCTCCAGGTTGGGGCCCAATGAAGCCTCAGGCAGTTAGAGGGGCTGGCCCTCAGCCCTCACTTTGGGCAGCTCTCAGTTCTGACCCACATGACCTAGAGAAGCTACCTGGCATACCTAAGCCTCTGTTCTCCTCTCTAGAGAGGGGGTGTCTGTTGAGGACTCCCTGGGCTGGTGCTCTTCACAGAGGGAGGTCTGTTGTCCCTCAGCAAGCAAATGGCCTCGAGGGAGATCAATGTGGAATCCTTCGCAGGACCAAAGTCAGATTGTACTTTGAGAGCCCAGAACCTTGCTGAGTGTGGGAGCTCCTGTGTCTCCTGTCGCACATGTCTGGGAGGGGCTAGGAG
>NW_025800850.1:0-1995 GCF_021613505.1 Equus quagga | reverse complement strand
AGTTTGAGATGCCATCCAGCTGGTCCTGGTGCTTGTCCTTGGTGTAGCCACTTAGGGATCTCTAGGGTCACAGAGGGGTCACAGGCCCACTCAGACACCTGGGATGGTTCTGGTTGGAGGTCATTCAACAATGTCTATGAAGGACCTACTCTGAGCAGGACTTCTGGACACACTAAGGGTCACTCAGTGAATGAAGCAGACAGCCTCCCTGGTCCTCCCCTCTATTTTGAGACTCAGACAGTCACACTTGACATCATTCACAGGTCCCATCTACCCTCCATCCCGGGTGATGCCCTCATCCCCTTTGGGACACATGGAGGCAGCTTGGCCCATTGCGTGCGGGACGCTGGAGGACAGGACCACCTCCCAAAGTGAGTGGTCTTTGGGTCGAGAAGAAGGGCCTCCTGTCTCTAGCAAAGAGGGTGCGGGGCGAGGATGGAGGCTGTGGCCGCGCCAGGCCTGGGAGAACCCTGCATCTCACCCATCTTGTGATTCCCATGGGAGGGCTCAGTTCTGGTGGCTTCCACTCCAGCAGGACTGGACTCAAAGAGAGCTGTGCATGGGTCCCAGGCCCCTTGAGAATTGGAAGGGAGGCTGGGCTGCGTTGTCCCCTAGAGACCCACTCCCAGCAGAGTCCCAGCTCCTCCTGCCTCCCTTTCTCCACATCCACACCTTGTGAGCACCGCCGCCAGGTCCATAGTAGGAGGTGTGTGAGCAAGCTGCTCCCAAATCTGCTGGAGTCTTCATTCCAGTGGCCCACATACATGGAGGGCTTGAGTGGGCTGTGTCCAGACCCTTGGGGAGGAGAGTGTCGGTGGGAACAAGAGACTCTCACAGACTCTGTGTTCAGCCTGCTGGATGAGCAGGCCTGCCACAGCCAGGTCAGCCAGCCGGGGCTCAGGGCTGGGATGGGGCCCTCCTCTGGAGGGGGAGGGTCTGGCACAGGGGCGCAGATGCTAACAAGAGTGCCTTGGGAGGCCGGTGTTTAAGGAAAGGCCAGGCCACTGACTCTCTGGCCCATCAGCCTCCCCGCAGTGCTATCTATTTCCTGCTGGGAACCTGGGTGGGCCAAGGGCAGGATTGCAGGGAGCCCCTGCGGTTTCCCTGTTGGACCCTGCAGCTGGCCACTCTGCACGTCAGCTTTGGTGGCTCCCACGTGGAGGGCCATGCCTACCTTCTGCCAGGCCACCTGGAGCATCTCAAGGCCATTGAGGCCGAATGGAAAGGTGAGGGGACTGGAGTCTGGGGAGACTGTCTGTGTTGAGGTTCACGGGCTAGCGTTCCCTTAGAGGCAGTGGAGTCCTTTCTATCTTTGGAAAGGCACAGAAACTGTCAGGTGTGTGCGTGAAACTTTCTCTTTATCCTGCTCCAGAGCCAGCTCCAAAGCTCCTGCCACTTCCAGAGCCAGAGCCAGTGCCAGCCCCCGGGCTGGAGCCAGCTGCACCTCCAGTCTCACCACGTGTGGTAGAGCTGGAGCCAGCAGCCCCTGAGTCGGCCACTCCAGGACCAGAGCAAGGGCCACCAGTAAAGGCAGCCCCAGAGCCCAGCTGCCCCTGGGCCGTGACCACCGAGGACCAGCTGTGGGAGGAGAAGCCGAACATCTTGGACTTCCCTCCCCAGCTGGTGGCAGAGCAGATGACGAGGATGGCTGCAGTGAGCAGAGGAGCTCGCCGGGCGGGTGGCCCCTGCCTTCCTGGTGCCATGAGCCACCCCACACCTGCCATTCCCTGCTCGGGATTCCGATGATCTGGGTCCAAATCCCTGCTCCCTCCCTTATCAACACTGTGACCTGGGAAGATTTCTTTCTCCCCAAGCCTTCGCTGTCCCCTAGCGAACAGGGGACAGTAGAGACGGACACTCAGCACCTGCTGTATAGGGTGGCTGTGCCGATGATTGAGGTGGGAGAGAGTGGAAGGTGGGCAGAGTCTGGCCCTTTGGTCGGGGATGGGCACTCACTGAAGTGCTGCCAGGTCCTTGGGTGGATCCCCCATCTGC
>NW_025800849.1:0-1018 GCF_021613505.1 Equus quagga | reverse complement strand
AGACGACCACGTGTTCTCAGGGCTCAGTGTCACCTCGGCCAGGATAGAAGTTTTCTACAGGTGACAGATGGAAATTCCAAGACAACACACAACAATCACGAAAAGACTCAGACCTCGGCATACAGAACATATGGTGATTACAGAAATACAAAAGTCATAGCTTGCAATGAAGGAGAACGGACTGATAAGCATATCGAAGAGAGATAGGTCAGAAAGACCATAACGATTAGACTTTGGAAAAGAGAAAAAAATCCCTGAAAATGGAAGGCCAATAGAAATCACATCTGAATAATCCACAGTGAAAGACTTCAGTCATTAGACAGACTCTGACTGGACGTTTGAAAGTCCGAGAAAGTCACAACCCCAAAAACTGCAGCGAAGGTCAAACCTGGACTAAGTGGGAAGGGTGAGTTATGGGACTGCTCCACGCGGGCTCTGAAAGCCTGCATCCACGAAGCTACACAGGACAGCAGACACACGATTCTGACAAATCCTCCGACATCACAGAGGGCCAGAAAAAGAAGCTGGCCTCATCTACACAGGGCCAGAGGTGGGCTCAAGTAGCATATTCAAGTCACGTCCCACTCAAATGCAGGTTGCCAATTAAACATGAAATGGGACAGCCAGTGGGGAAGTGGTGAAGTCCGCGCATTCTGGTTCGGGAGCCCGGCTTCGGCCACATGGAATCCTGCAGGTGAGCATCCTCACGGCTCGTCCAGCCATTCTGGGGAAGGCGTCTGAGGTAGTGTAGAGGTAGATGGGCTGAGGTAGTGTAGAGGTAGATGGGAAGCGACATTAGACAGCTCCACTCTTCCACAGCAAATACAGCAGCGTGGCCCGCAGATGTGAGCGCAGCCATAAACTTCTGCCAAAACAAAGCCAATCGAAAGTTGCAAAGAATTGAAAAATTGAACCTCAAAAAAGAAAGCATGCCAGTAAGAAGTAAAAGATATCTAGCAATAACCTTGGCCAAACAGGAGAAAGCTATGGAAACCGAAATCCAGCAAAGTTTCTGGGG
>NW_025800848.1:0-1674 GCF_021613505.1 Equus quagga | reverse complement strand
ATGATGGGATTTTGATCCTGGTGAAATCCACGCAGAATTCCACTCTCTCCTGAAATGCCTGGTAATTGATCAAGCGTTTGGGTCTAGAGTAGGGCCTGAAAGTTTGTATTTCTAACAAGTTCCCCACTGATGTTACTGCTGCTGGTCCAGGGATCTTGCTCGGGGAAACCCTGGGTATAGGAACAACTCGTGTGTAAAACAGAGGTATGGACCTTAAAGCGTGACCTCCATCTCCATTTCATCCAGATCAGAACCCTGAATAGGTGCTATCAATCCATTTTACAGATGAATAGAGTGAAGTACAAAGAGATAAAGTAGGTGGGCTCAAGAAAAAATGCTTGGGAGCAGTCATCCGGCTGGGGAGGGACCGGGGAGGGGAGGGCATGAACCAGGAGCTGCAGATGTCAGGGCCAGCAGAGGCCCTGCAGACACCCTTAGTGAACGAAGTCATTCTGCAGCAGCTTGGAGCACGTCCACTCTGTCTCCAGTTGTCACCACGTGAGAACAGACGCCCAGTATTGCTAGATCTTCCAGTTTTTCAAGAGAAGTCAGAAATCCCAATTTTAAAGTGTAAATTAATTCCAAATTTTAAAAGTACTGTGCAAGCCAGGTGGTATACATCTGCCAGCTAACTTGGGCCCAGGGGCTGCACGTCTGCACCCTACGTGATAATGCTTTTCGATCCTTGCTGTGCAACTAGATTTCCTAGAGCCCTTTTTAAAACACGGATGCTGATGTAACAGGTTTGGGACAGCTCAAGATTTTTGATTTCTAATGAGTTCCTGGGTGATGCCCAGGCTCCTGCTCCACGGACTGCACACTGAGTAGCAAAGCTCTGGAACAGAGCTACTCAGTGTGTGGTCCGTGGACAGGCAGCAGCAGCATCACCTGGGGCTCGTTAACAATGCCTCCTCTCAGGCCCAGCCCTGGAAACACTGACTCCACATTCTGGGGCTGGGGCTTCAGAAGCTGTGTTGTAATGCATCCCGTGGAGGATTCTTATGCACAAGCGACTGGGAGAGGCACTGCCTGGGTCAGCGGGGCTCCACCTTGCTGGGCACTGGAATCACCTGAGGAGCGGTCCAGACACTGAGGCCTGGAGTCTCTTTTCATTGGCCTAAATGGGGCTGAGCTCCGGAATTTTTCAGTCTTCTCGGTCGGTTCTAATATGCAGTGAAGGTTGAAGCCCGTTGCCCTAGAAGTCCACATCAGGTTCTTCTGTGTATTTTGTCCAAACTGGAGAAATAGGAATGTGCTTTTTGAAAACAAAGAGGTGCTTGCAGCTAATGCCTGGGAGTGGGGGTTGCATATGCCTGAAGCCACCGTGCCTGCACAGCAGCCCACGTGCCCAGGAGGAAGTGCCGAGAGGCAATGGGGGCAGGAGCCCTAACTCTTTCCCGGGTCCCAGGAAGCCACAGCCATTGGTTTCCCCAGCATTTCACAATTCTTCCCACAGACAAGTCCCTGTCGGGAAATGAAGCCAACACCACACTTGGCCACTTGGAGGATGATAACCGGCCAATGCCTGCAGTGGCCATTGGCCAAGGTAACCCATCCACAAAAAGCCCATCTGGCCAGGCAAAGAGGCCTGGCTTGAGTGCTCTGCCTGGATGCACACTTATAAAGTAGGCCAGTCTGTTTTCTGGTTTTATAAGTTAATTGATGACCAGTTAA
>NW_025800847.1:0-2386 GCF_021613505.1 Equus quagga | reverse complement strand
AGGGGCGCTCCGGCCGCTCCGGGAAGCGGCGGCCTCCCGGCCGCACCAGCCCAGCCCGGCCGTGGCCGCTCCCTGGCCTCTCTGGGGGAACTCTCCCCGTCCCCTTCCCGGTGAGCGCCCGAGAAACCTTTTCCGGGTGCCCCTCCTGCGGCTGGGGCTGCGCCTTGGCGGCCGGGAGCCAGTGGGCGGACGCCCCGGGGTCGCACTGGGCCGGGAGGCTGGGTCCGAGGGGGCGCCGGGATGGGATCGGGCGGCCCGGCGGCCTGACTGTGCTCCCCGGCGGGCCCACGCTCCGGCTCCGTCCCGCTGAGGCCGTCGCCGGTCGCCGGGTGCCACCTGGCGGCCGCTTTTTATCGTCTCTTTCCTCCGGAGCTCCGGCGACGTGGGCCAAGGGACGGGACTCGGCCACGGTGACCGAGGCAGAGTCCCGGGAGGCCGGCGTCGCTGGCGGGATCTGGCCCAGTGGCGCCGGGGCGTGAGCGCGATGCCCGCTCGCCGGAGATTGGAGGTGCAGGCTACTGAGGGAGGTGGCTGTCGCCGCGCCGCCCGGTGCCGGCCGGGGTTTGGGGCCTCCCGGACGAGTCGACCAGCAGCCGCCGGTGCCCCTCTGTCCCCGGGAGGGTGTGGGGGGCTGCCGCGGGGAAACGGGCGAGGGAGCTCATCCCGTGCCCGGCCATCGTCCCGAGGGCCGCCCGGTGGTCGGGCCTTCCGCGTCGCCGATCCCCTTTCCGCGCCCCGCTCCAGAGGTGGGCGACCGGCTGGGGCCTTGCGTGGGAGGCCCGTGGAGGGCGCGACGGGCTCGGCCTCCGGGCTGTTCTTTTCCCCACTGGTCTTCCGAGTCGACCGGCTCTGGCGGTGGGGACCGGGCCCGGTCCTCGGATGCCGCCTCCTCCGTGGCAGTTTTTTGTCCAAGTCCCACCCTGGAGAAGAGCGTGGACCGGCCCCGGGAGCCCTCGAGGGCGGGCCGGGGAGGGCGTCCCCGGCCCGGACGCGTGCCCGGGGTGGGTCCGGGCCGTCGGACCGGACTTCTCTCTCCGAGTTTCGCGGGTCGCGTCTTTGTCCGGAGGTGGGAGGGGGCCGGCTCGAGGCGTAGGTGGAGCCCCGGCTGAGGGACGGGAGCCACGGTCCCGCCCCAGGCCCGGTCGCCGGAGGCGCCTCCGCGGAATTCTTTTCTAAGTCCTGACCCGGCGACTCAGAGGGAGGGACTGACCGGTCCCGGCCCGCGCGGGCGGCCCCGGGAGGCTGTCCCCGGCTCCCCCTGCCGCCACGCTTCTGGGGTCGACCAGATGGCCACGGGAGCTCCGGGCCTGGTGGCGATGGCGTCGTGCTTGGGGTCTGGTGACCGTGGCCGTGATCCAGGGGTTCCCCTCGTGATCCGTGGGTGGGCCCCGTCTCCGGGCGCGGCGATCCTTGCCCCCCAATGGGTGGTTTTGTGCCGCCAGATAAGTGCTGACACGCTCTGCTCGGGTGACAGCCGCCCGAGAGCTTCCATGTGCCTGGATGCGTGTGCGGGGAGGTCTCTGGGCTCTGGCCGAGAACCGGACGCCCGTTTCCACCCCCGCCGCTTGAGCCACCCGCTGGGGCCTGCGCGCCGGCTCTTGTGCGTTCCAGTTGTCCCCACGACCATGGTGCCACCTCCGGTCTCTGGTACCCGAGGGCGGCGGGGTTAGGGGCGCGGGTTACTCTACCACGTGCACTCCCTGCCGTCGGCACCCGGGTGCGGTCACGACTTACCCCATCCCGCCGGCTCCGTGCCAGTGCGTGTCAGGCGTTCTCGTCCTGGGGTCATCGCCCGCGCTTGCTGGAGGAGGAGGGGGGTCGGTGAGGCTGAAGCAGGTCCCTCCGCTCGCTGTCCTCGCCGGCCTTCCCTTGCTCGGGGGTCCCTCGCGTTATGCTGCCGATCGATGTGGTGATGCTGTGCTCTCCCGGGCCGGGCCTAAGCTGTGCCAGACGAGGGACGGACGTTCATGGCGAACGGGACCGCTCTTCTCGCTCTGCCCGCGGGTCCCCTCGCCCGTTCTCCCCCACTGCGAGTGGCGTGTGGGAGGCGGCAGGGGTGCGGAATCCGGCCCAACCTCGCTCCCCTGCCCCGTGCCTTGTGGCGTGGGCGGTGTCGGGGTCTCCGTGACGCGGCGGATGCTCCGCCTGTGCCTCTTGGCTGTGTCTCGTGGGCGGCCCTCCCCATGGTGGGGCGGGCCGTGTTGCCGCCGCGCTGTGCAACTTCCCGGGTGCGTGAGCACGTTCCCCCGGCCGTTGGCGGTGCCCCTGGAGCATTCCAGGTCGTCCCTCAGGCGCCCGAGCCCGAGTGGCGGTGTCGTTCCCTGTTCCCATCGGCCTCCTCAGGTGACTGCTGCGCTGGTGTGTCTGAGGAGCGGGGGGTCGAGTC
>NW_025800846.1:0-1009 GCF_021613505.1 Equus quagga | reverse complement strand
GTTGGTTTGACATTCTGAGATCAGAAACTCCAAATTCTAGGTTGTCCTGGCAACCACCTTATGGACATAATCTTTCCGAGACAAATTAGACAAATCTGATCAATTCCTCTCTCCAGGTAAGATATTTTTATGTCTCTTTTCTGAATTTTGGAAGGCTCGAACTTGAGTCCGGATCCATGATCGTTCGGGCAGATTATGTCTAGATACTGGTTTACTTTATTTCTGTAGGATTTGTTAGTTGTTTGATTTACATCCTCTGCTCTGGCATGTTTATTTGTCATTAAACATAAGTGTAATGTTGGAATTTTCAGCCAACTTCCTCATTATGGTGTCAAAACACGTAATCTATACTCTTCTATGGCAATACATCGGGGGAGAGAATTGCACTGGGGCCACTGAGCATTCTAGCTTTGGATGGCAGCCTTCACTTTGGATGTGAGGTTCCCAGAGGGAAAGAAAAAAATCCAAAAAGGCATGCAGATTTGTGGCAAAAAGCTTTTGAGGCTGAAAGACATTAGAGAAAATAAACTTCCAAGGATTGTGAATCTCCTCCAAATGCTTAATGACGATACAGAAAGGTAGACCATTTCAAATAGATTAAGAGGACTACAACGAAGAGAACGTGTTCCGTGCTACACTCATGAACCAAGGGAAAATGTTACCATCTATGAGGTTACTACTAATTACCTTCATGAATAATCACAGCAGGCCAGCCTCTTTCCAAGTTCAGGCAAAAAATTGGTCCCAAAGTTAAATTCAGGGCCAGCCATGTGTTCTGGTGTGTACGAGTCCATGTTACTAGAGGGCGGCCTGGGATTCATGGATTCGTATGACACGTACTGATCACATTAGTAACATTAGGAAAGATAGGTTTCATGGTATGGTGCAGACAGAGATCATAAATAAGTGGAAATTGTGAGCATACCTTATAGATATGCACCAGGAAAAAAACATGAAAATATTGCAATCTATGACACATCTGGTACACTTCCCTAAATACAGAGGGAAG
>NW_025800845.1:0-1574 GCF_021613505.1 Equus quagga | reverse complement strand
CCTTTCTCTCCACACCCTCTCCAACATTTGTTATTTTTAGTCTTAGTAATTAGAGCCATTTTAACAGGCGTAAGGTGGTATCTTAGTGTAGTTGTGATTTGCATTTCCCTGATGATTAGTGATGTTGAACATGTTTTCATGTGTTTATTGGCCATTTATATATCTTCTTTGGAAAAATGTCTGTTCATCTCCTCTGCCCACTTTTTGATCAAATTGTTTGCTTACTTATTGTTCAGCTGAGTGAGCTCCTTATATATTAAGCAGATTAACCCCTTGTCAGATATATGATTTGCAAATATTTTCTCCCAATTGGTGAGTTGTCTCTTTGTTTTGATTCTAGTTTCTTTTGTGTTGCAGAAACTCTTTAGTTTGATGAATTCCCACTTGTTTATTTTTTCTTTTGTTTACCTTGTCAGAGAGGACATGGTATTTGAAAAGATCCTTTTTAGTTCGATGTCAAAGAGTGTACTACCAATATGATCTTCCAGGAGTTTTATAGTTTCAGGATGTATCTTCAAGTCTTTGATCCATTTTGAGTTTCTTTTTGTGTATGGCATGAGATAATGGTCTACTTTCATTCTTTTGCATGTGGCTGTGCAGTTTTCCCAACACCATTTATTGAAGAGAATGTCTTTTCTCCATTGTAT
The DNA here is from genome assembly GCF_021613505.1 of Equus quagga. Lineage (NCBI taxonomy): Eukaryota > Metazoa > Chordata > Mammalia > Perissodactyla > Equidae > Equus > Equus quagga. Next base: position 927 of record NW_025800845.1, on the reverse strand, counting down.
GTTCTTGGTACCTTTGTCGAAGATTAGCTATGTGTAGATGTGTGGTTTTATTTCTGGGCTTTCAGTTCTATTCCATTGATCTATGTGCCTGTTTTTTGTACCAATACCATGCCATTTTGGTAACTATGGCTGTGTAGTATATTTTGAAATCAGGGATTGTGATACCTCCAGCTTTGTTCTTTTATCTCAGGATTGCCTTTGCAATTTGGGGTCTTTGATTTCCCCATGTGAATTTTAGTATTCTTTGGTCTATTTCCATGAAGAATGTCATTGGGATAAGTCCTTCACCTCCTTGGTTAAATTTATTCCTAGGTACTTTATTTTTTTAGTTGCAATTGCAAATGGAATTATATTCTTGAGTTGTCTTTCTGTAAGTTCGCTATTGGAGTATAGAAAAGCAACTGATTTTTGTAAGTTGATTCTGTACCCTGCAACTTTGCTCTAGTTGTTGATTATTTCTAATAGTTTTCTGATTGATTTTGGGGGGTTTTCTATATATAAGATCATGTCATCAGCAAAGAGAGAGAGTTTCACTTCTTCACTCCCTATCTGGATTCCTTTTATTCCTTTCTCCTGCCTAATTGCTCTGGCCAAAACCTCCAGTACTAGGTTCAATAAGAGTGGTGATAGTGGGCATCCTTGCCTTGTTCCTGTTCTCAGGCTGATGGTGCTCAGTCTTTGCCCATTGAGTATGATGTTGGCTGTGGGTTTGTCATATATGGCCTTTATTATGTTAAGGTAATTTCCTTCTATCCACATTTTGTTCAGAGTTTTTATCATAAATGCTGTTGGATATTGTCAAATGCTTTCTCTGCATCTATTGAGATGATCATGTGGTTTTTATTCCTCAGTTTGTTGATGTGGTGTATCAAGTGGATTGATTTGCAGATGTTGAACCATCCCTGTGTCCCTGGTATGAATCCCACT
>NW_025800844.1:0-1190 GCF_021613505.1 Equus quagga | reverse complement strand
CATTCCTGGTCAGGATGATGGTCTGTTATCCTGGACAACCAGAGCTCCCCTGGGATCCATCAGGTCCAGCCTGGAAGGAGTGGCCACGATGGACCTGACAGAAAGGCTAGGGGCATCTAGGGAATTTCTGCCCTAAGAAAGAATTGCATGCGGAAGTGCAGGGATGCTGAAAATCCTAGTTCCCAGGGAGCACCAGGTTCGTGGAGGGAGACCCGGCTGTGGCGCTAAAAGCTGCCTCCCCAATCTTTCCCCTTGGAGAGAAAAGAAGCAGGAAGTGGGAATCAGAGTCACGGACCCGAATCCCAGGAGGACCAAGCCCAGGTCAAAGGTGAACAGGGAGACCCTAGAGGGGCCCAGAGAGGGAGGGTCCTGCCTGCCCTTAGTCCCTTTGCACAGGGCCTTCCTCCAGCCTCACCCTCTCCACGTGCACATTTTGAGGTTTTACAGGATTTTCCCCACTTACAGTGGATGCAATTCCAGGGGCTGAATCAGAAAACAAGTTCCTCATTTGGGCAAGAGCAACTGGGAAAATGTTCCCTCGTCCTCCAAGTGCAGCAAGGCAGCCACGGTCCTGGGCAGAAATTGTGCTAGGCACAGGCCAGGGCAGCTTTTTGGCTGTTGAGGAAGGTTAGGTCTGAGCTAACATCTGCAGCCAATCCTCCTATTTTTGCTGAGGAAGACTGACCCTGAGCTAACATCCGTGCCCATCTTCCTCTACTTTATATGCAGGATACCTGCCACAGCGTGGCTGGACAAGGGATGCTTAGGTCTGCACTGGGGATCTGTACCAGCGTACCTCAAGCGGCCAAAGGGGACCATGGGAACTGAACCGCTGCGCCACTGGGCTGGCCCCAAGCAAGTGCTACTTTTAAGGACACCCCTGTTTCCGTGACTGTTGTTCTGCCAGAGAAAATCCCTCCAACGTCTCAGCCCCGGGAGATCGGAGAGGCCGCTTCTGCTCCAGGACCAGGTGAACCACACTGCAATGATCCTGTCCTCTGAGTGAGGGGAACACGGGACTGTCCTTCAGCAGCCAGGGACGACACTGGCACTTCTCTCTTCACCACATGCCCTGAGCTGAGGACTCTGCGAGGTTTCTGAATTCAAGGAGGAATGTGAGATTCTGGATATCATTTTCATGACCACAGAGAGCGAAAGAACCACATGTCCACTCCCAGGCTGAGAAAAAA
>NW_025800843.1:0-1315 GCF_021613505.1 Equus quagga | reverse complement strand
CTGATGCTTTTTCTCTATCTTGATCCATGCTCATTCTCCCACACGATCACATACTAAATGAAACATTTCATATAATTGTTACTTATCACATAAGATTGGGGGCATTTTCTTATGTTACAAAATTTTAAGAAAATCACCATTTTAATGATCACATATTTTTTCATCATTGGATATAAGAATTTTTTAACAATTTAGATACTTTCTATTTTTCTTATCATAAATGCTTTGATAACATTCTTGTACAAAAGACTATGAATCTCCAATTATTTCCCCAATTTAAATTCATAAAAGGAGAATTATTGTTCCAAAGGGTATTATGTTTTAAAAGTTCTTTATACATTATTGCAGATTGGATTTTTTAGAAATTTGTACTCATTTAGAGTCCCATCAGTAGGTCAGATATACCTAACCCCAAATCAACAATTTTTTTAAATTCGATAATTTTGTGGGCTAAACTATTACAGTTCTAGTGTGATTTTTATTAAGTAATGAGGCTTTGGGGTTTCTTATTGATTTGTCAGAGTTCTTTATATATTAAGGACTTGTTTTTCTGGCAAATATTACTCCCAGGTTTTTATTCGCCTTTAAAATAAAAATAAACTCATCTCTATTAACTTGTCACCTTATTCACTGCAAAGCATACTCAGATCATTAGCATTCAACACATTCAGCAGCAAGAGGAGTAGGAACAACAAAGGTTTCTTCTATGAGTAGAATTTGCCAGGTGGCTGGGAATCACAAGCAGAGGCTTAGCCGCAACCCCCGTCTCTCTGGTACAGACCGCAGACTTGCCGGGCTGTGCTTCCACACGTGTGACTCCAGGGTAGGAATCAGCCAGGACAGGAGGCAGCTCAGAGACACAGAGAGGACCTTTGAGGCTCATTATAAGCAGTGAGCAAGGAGCTGTCTTTGTTCAAAGAACAGCCGCAAGGCACTGAGCACCTCACCATTCTTTCAAATAAGGACAAGGAGGAGAAGAACAATGTCATGACAACCTCTTTTAGAAGACTATGAGATTGAAGGCTGGCGAGAACTTCATTTTCATACTCTTTGGTAAAAGTAGAGAAAAAAATGCTTTCAGGCCTGCCGTTTTCTCCCCTCAATCCTCAAGATTATTTTGAGGAAAAATAGTCCTTCATGTCCGGTAAATCCCTTCTTTGGGAACAATAATATTTCACTTTATGTTAGATTGGGCTAGGGTGGCATTTCCAATCTTAGCACTGACATTTGGGGCTAGATAATTATTTGTTCCTGGAAACGAAAGAATCAATAAGTGAGTGATCCAATAGTTTGTACTTAAATATTTGAAGAATTG
>NW_025800842.1:0-1044 GCF_021613505.1 Equus quagga | reverse complement strand
TCAAGAGCAGATCCAAAGTTCAAGAAAAAGTATCCTTTTAGAGAAAAGCAAATTTGAATTTCTGCACCTACTTATGTTTCACATTCAAACTCATTCACTTAATTGAACTTACTTTAGTCTACTTGAGCAGGCATAAAACTCCTTTCAGAATTTCTACTTCACAAACCTTCTTCAACTTTCTTTTTCATTTTCAGAATGTGTCAACAACTCTTTCTTTTTTCCTTTCTAGTACATTAGGACAAATTTATCTTTTTTCACCCATCAAACAGAAATATTTCCATTCTTTATACCTTTTTTACTGAAAGCATACATTTTAACTTCCCTGAATACAGAGCTCTTTTCCTTATTAATTTCCTGTAGCTTTAATTCCATATGTTAATTAGAACTTTTAAGCGTTAACAGATCTACTAAACACAAAAAAGTAAGCAATTATGAATTGTCTTTTATATCAGCATTCTAAACACTTCATAACTTTAGAAACATGCATCTTTACAATAAAACACAGGCATGCTTTTTGATACACCCACACGCTTTTAACCTCTTCCAAAAAAAACCAAAAGTAGATAACTTACATATGTTTATTAATAATGATTCAGTGTTTCATCCTATCCAAAAATGACCCGCATATTCATCTTTTTATCATTTAACTTAACTTTGCAAAAGTCAAGATTGTTACACAGAAAAATTTTGAAGCTGTTTTGTTTCAACAAGTATACTGACCATAAAAGTTATTGTACTCACCTTATGAGTTTTATGTATTTAAACCATTTGTTTCCAACAACCATGTTCAGATTACCTATGGAAACCTCATGAGGAATTAGACAAAACTGGTCATCATTTAAAGCTATTATTTTATGGACAAATTTAAGAAAGTAAACTTATATGACTAGATAACCCATGCTGAATGCCTGCATCCTATGCAAATACCGACAACTCTGACAACAAGATAATTTTCAATCAAACCAACAAACTTTAACAAGCTTTCATTTACCAAAGGTTAATTCACATCACGTTAACTTTGAAAGGCACTGAGTTAATTTCTAC
>NW_025800841.1:0-5459 GCF_021613505.1 Equus quagga | reverse complement strand
CTTTGCCAGTCGATGTTCAGTGCATTGTGGTCTTTGACATGGTGACTTCTTGGTGGGGACACCTTCTCTGCTTCTTTGGCCTTGTCCTTTCAGGAGACTCTTGTCCCACCAGGATCTATGACCGCAGGGATTCGGACATCACCTGGGCCTTGTGTCTCCAGGACAGCGTGCAGGGGGTGCTTCATGTGGCCGAGTCAGCCTGGGCTCAGGCCTGGGTCCAGCCCTCAGCCCCCATTTGGGTGTTTATTTGTTGTTCCTTTGTTTCTATAGCGGAATGTGCCTGTTCTTGTTCTTCTGTATAAGTTCTGGTCATTCTCCTCTGGGTGTCCCCCATCTCTGACAGCAGCAGGAGTCATTTGGTCTGTCATGGTCCCCACAAGACCAGGTGGCCCTGCACATGGGCATCTGTGCTGTCCAGAGATGAATTTTCAGACTCGTCCAGTTCAGTCCTTCTTCTAGGGCTTGATTGTCATTTCTACCTTCCCCAACCTTCTCAAGGGAGCCAGATTCTGGAATTAGAGAGGAGAGACCCTGTAATTTCCCATCCTAGGCAAGTTCCTGTTGGAATTCTACTCTGCGGCCTGCTCTCCCTCCCCGCCCTTAGTGCTGATTCTCCCAGTGCTGGCTCCAGTCTGAACACACGATGTATGAAGCAGAGTCTAGGTTCATACTTGGTTGTAAAATAGGACTCAAGTTAAGGATCATTGTTTTCTGAAGAGAGAAATGTAATTGTGTGCTGGGGTGTGCAGGAGGGTTGTTGTGGGAAGGAGAGATGGAGGGAGGAGCGGGGAGAGCAGCCTTGTGAGAAAAGTACAGGTGGTGTTGATGTCAGGATGAGTGGACATTTTGCTGTAGCTGCCACAAAACAGCATGTGGCCTCAGGTTACATTATTAAAGATGCTGTGTCTAGAAAAGGGAGATGCTGTACGCTGAACAGTCATTCAACGATACTGGTTGTGTGCTGGTTGTGTAATATACTATTTTTGTATCTGGGTAACATCATTGAAGTAAAAACAGAAACGTTGCTGGACTTGTGGAGCGTATGTTGTAGTGGGAAGAGACAGGCTATATACTACGAGCATAGTGAATAAGGACAGTGTTTATGATAGAAGGTGGTAAGTGCTATGGAAAAATTGCAGTGGGCAAGGTGATCCAGAGAGTGCAGGTGGGGCCAGGGAAGATGGATGTTTTAATTTGGGTGGTCGGTGGGGGCCTCACTGGGAAGGTGCCTCTGAGGAAAGATGTGAAGGACATGGGGAATTATCCACGAGGATGTCTGGGGAAGTTCTTTGCAGGCAGAGCAACCTCCAGTGCAAATGATCTAGGGCAGGAGTGTGTCTCTTTTTTTCTGGGCAGAGCAAGAAGGCTGGTGTGCCTGGAGCAGAGAGCAATCGAGATGAGATAGAGGTGCGGCCAGACCAGGTAGGCCTGGAGGATGTTAGAAGGGTTTTGGCCTTTGCTCTGAGCGAGATGGGGAGTTACATGACAGTTTAGAGCAGGAGAGGGACATGGTATGACGTCTCCTTTAAAGGATCACTGTGGCTGCTGTGCTGAGAGCAGAACTTGGAGGCCAAAGGTGGGGGAGGCCCTAGGGAAGCAGCAGGAGGCAGGGCAGGGTTCCAGGCTGGAGGAGGCCATGGCTTCCACTGGTGTGAGCGGTGGAAATAGTGGGAAGAGATTGGATTCTGGAGACATTGTGAAGATGGACTTTGCAGCATTTCCTAATAGATTAATCTGGGAATGAGGGAGAGGAATCAAGGAGGACACCCCACATTTTGGACTGTGGGAATAGAAAGATGGAGTTGCTGTCAGCCAAGATGGGCAAGATTCTGGAAGGAGCATATTTACAGGCATTGACTTTAAGAACTGTTGGAGCTGAGATGTCTATTAGAAATGCAAGTGAGATAGCATATTGGCAGTTGGACAGATGAGTCTGGAGATTAGGAGAAATGTCTGGGCTGGAGAAGTAGATTTGGGAGATAATATCATATAAATGACATTTAAAGCCTTGAAAAGAGATGAGATCACCAAGGGAGTGATGGCTACTGAAGAGAAAGGAACAAGGACTGAATCCTGGACCCCCCCAGTGCTAAGGGATCTGATCAGACTACACACCCAGGGCAGACACACTTCTGGTTCCATGTCTAGAAGGCATGGAGACCAGAGAGTCCCAGACTTCCTGTGCACAAGAATCCCCTGGACATCTCATTAAGATTCAGAGAATCTTGAACAGAGCATGAAAGTCTGTTTTAATAACAAGGTTGGTACTGATGCGGTCTTCAAATCACACATTTAGTAGCAAGAATGTAGACCAGAGGGGCTGGTCCAGTGTCATAGTGGTTAAGTTGCATGGTCTGCTTCAGTGGCCCAGCATTTGTGGCTTTGGATCCTGGACCTGGACAAACACACCACTCATCAAGCCATGCTGTGGCAGTGTCCCACATGTAAAATAGAGGAAGATTGGCAGATTTGCCGAGACGTTAGCTCAGGGACACTCTTCCTCACCAGAAAAAAAGGAATGTAGATCAGGATTCCCTCATAGCTGGGCATCAGCCTTACCTGTAGGGCTTGTTAATTAAGTGATTCCTTGGTCTTGTGCCTAATATTCTGAGATGATGGGTCTTGGGAGAGGCCTGAGTATTTTTTAAGAAGCCCCACAGCACTGCTGGTGCTCAGCCCTCATCACTGGGGTCTTTCTAGTGACCAGCCCCCATCCTGAAGCTATCTGGGACTCCTCAGACATCTCATTAGCATATGAAAATCACTCATCACTCAGGAGATTCCAAGGGTTTTAGGAGCTCTATGCCAGGAACCAGGGACAAAGACTAAATATTTTTTGATTATACTACAGGCTACTCTCTGCTCTTTGACCACAGATCCCTTATAGCAAAAAGAGCATAAGAGTTTGAAGATGCTGGCAGATTACTGGTTCCCATTCAGTCATGAACAATTAGTCCAGTCTGTCATCCTCTTGTGTGAGAATGTCTCCCAGGGTGAGGTCACTCAGGTTTGCAGGCTTCCATTTGATCTTGTCAGGTTCAGGAAGCAGAAATAGTCTCAGCAATATATGGCTACACCTTTTCAGGCATCTGGATAATTGAGCTAAGAGACACTATCATCTGTTGTTCACGCCTCTTTTGTGGTGTTAATGTAATATTGTGTTTCTCTCATTACGTAACCCATATATTCATTGCTTTACCTTCAGCTGCTATTTTTCCTTCTCTCCATTTAGACCTAACCTTTCCACCTTTGGAAGGGACATTAGGTTTGGCTGCGGTGCTGGTCTAGACGCAGGCAGCAATACTAGTGTAGCAGTCCCTCCTCCTCAGTGCGCTCCCATTCATAGAGAGGTCACATAGGTACAGAACTGGTGGGCTAACTGACAACAAGGCAATATTGCTGCATTCACTGTCAGCCCCGATTTGCCAGATGGGGTGAAGGCACTCTCTGCCCCTTCCGGCCCTTAGGAATTCTGACACAGGGGTTAAAAATACAGTTACGGTTTCTTGCTTCGGAATCATTCCTGTTTCTGGCACTTGTGGGCATCCCAGACCTGAGACCACTGCATCAGGCAGGAAGAAAGAGAGTCGAGGTGGATATAGTCATACCAACTTCCTCCCCATTTCCGAAGAATTGTACAGTCATACCAGCATCCTCCTCCACCCCTCCTTCGCACATCTTCCAGGAAAAACAGAGGAAACTTTCTAGCAGGGACATTCCTTTAGCCCCACTCATGTTGCGTGTGAGTACACACTTGTGAAGATGTGTAAGCCAGCCTTTTGTGCCTCTTTATCCCCCACCACCCCATTTTAGACAACCAGTGTTCCAATTGTGCATTCAAATTCTCTATCACACTATTCCCCTGAGGAGGATGTCTCTGCCCATTGTTGGACTTTATGGGCTGTAAAGTTTGTTCTTTGGCCTGAAGAACTGTGAGTCAGCAGTGCAAATTGGTGCACTGTCTTCTGTTCTGGTTCTTTTATAGCGCTCTGTGCATTCGTATCTACCACTGGGTAAGCAAAGCCCGATCCAGAGTCAACATCTACTCCTGTCGAGACCCATTTGTAGCCCCCATGGGCCACCAGCATCAGTCTGATTTGCCAGCTATGTTCAAGGCATTGCCACCAGGCAATCTGCCACATAGCCCTCCTTAGTATCTGGTTGGCAGACAGAACAGTTCTTTTTGTTTTTTTTCTTCAGGGGATGCAAGTGGAATATGTCTAGACTCAGCCCGTCTCTGCGTTGCTGCAGCCCCTCAATGTCCACTTATGTCATGGATCCAGGTAGCCACATCAAGGGGCAACAGGTTATCCGCTCATTGATTCCAGTCTCTTCCCAACCCAGAGGGGTTCTTGTGATGGGCATCAACATGTCCTACTTTACACACCCCTGAAATTCCCATAGTGATTTCCGTAGGACTCTGCTCCATATGGGCATTCCTTTAACAGACCAGGTTTCCCTTGCCCTTTGCCTAACCATACGGCCTGGCTGTTGACTACTGTCTATGAGTTTGTAAAAATCAAACTATAAGGGCTTTATCATTGTTCAATTCTTCCATAACTGCTAGGAAATCTGCCTGCAATTCAGCTCATTGGGCTGATCTGTTTTGACCTTCCTTGATCAGAGAGGTGATGTTCCAAACAGGATGTTGTCCACTCACCTTGGAACTGTCATCTGTAAACCAAGAAGCTCTTCATAGGTCAGTTGAGAATTGTTTATAGGATATTGTCCAAGTGATGAAAAAATGCAGCAGCTCCTCCTGCAGTTCCAAAGTTAGTCCGAGGGGAAGAGTCAATGCCCAGTGGACTCTGGAAACTTTGAGATTCTCCTTCATGAAGAACAAAAGGGAAATACTGTATATTCATAAATATGATGATGATGATGCTGTGTGTTTATTTTCTTAGTTGGCAAAAGGAACTCAGGTGGCTTATGTTACAATGCATAATTTAAGTGGGGCAGTTAAAAATAAACACAACAAAAGTCAACATATTATAGCAAAGATCTAGATGCCCTATTTATGTGGGATACAGTCAAGCCTTATGTCCAGTAGTGATCGGGTCCTCAGCTTTCGGCACCTCAGCCCGTAAGAGAAACAAGTGGGGAATGTGCTAAACCACCTGGAGAGAAAAACAAATTCTTATGATGTATTTAAGGAAGAACTTATCATGTACAATTGTGTGCAAATGTCCTAGCTTACAAAAATGAAAATTATTGATAGGTGTAATCTTGAAAAAATACAAAATTGGCTTTTAAATGTCTACTTGAAATACCTCCTAGAGGAAGATTGAGATCAAATAATTAACAATTTAAAGAAGCCCTTTTCCTGCAGATCTAAGAAAATGTGGCCTAGGAAAATCCCTTTCCGATAGTGTAAACAAATACACAGGAAAGGGAGCGTCCAGAGGGGAGAGTGCCTAGAGGAATGGGCAGTTTCATGGAGAGCATCTCTCCCACTGACC
>NW_025800840.1:0-6505 GCF_021613505.1 Equus quagga | reverse complement strand
CAGAGAATTTAAGTGATAAAACTATCTAATAATAATACACAGCATTGGGAGAAGAGCCAAGATGGCGCCGTGAGTAGTCCTCTTTGTCTCTCGCCCTTCGAGTCTACAATTATTTGGACACTTATCGCTTGACAAAGGATATCCAGACAGCATCTCAGGACGTCTGAGACACACACGCGACTATACATCGGAAGGCGGATGGACTTTCCTCCGGGAGGAGGTGGAAATAGGTGAGGGCTCTCCGACCCCGACGGGCAGCCTGGTACCCGCAAGCGGCTTTCTTCCAACGGACGCCCCCAGAGGATCCACGCACGTCTAGGGCAGGAGCGAGAACACAACAGAGGAGCGACGCTGGAAACAGGTGACCAGAACCCTACCTAAACCCCCTGCAATTACTCCTAAACGCAGAGGGAAACTTTGAAGTTGCACACCTGAGCCCGCGGGGAGAGTCTCTCCCCGCCATTGGCGGGGGGATCCAGCCTGGTGCTCGGGGCGCCCGGAGGGTCCCAGAGAGAGACACGGAGGGCACGGAGATCTCCCAGCTGCCGTTGCCCGCCCCGTGGGACTAGGGATTGCCGGAGATCTCGGAGAGGACCGGGGCGGGGGGAATTTTCAAAGGCCGGTCCTGCGACCCGGAGGGGAAGCGCCGGAGCTCCGCCCGGGCAGCAGACAAAACTCTCTGTCTGCCATTAGCAGAGGGGCCACGCTGAGCATTCACGGCTCCGGCAGAGGCCCGGAGAGAATCCCAGAGGGCGGGGCGACCCCCAGCTGCTGTTGCCCACCCCGAGAGGCTAGGGATTGCCGGAGATCTCGGAGAGGACCGGGGCCGGGGGAAGCTTCAAAGGCCGGTCCTGCGACCCAGAGGGGAAGCGCCGGAGCTCCGCCCGGGCAGCAGACAAAACTCTCTGCCTGCCGTTAGCAGAGGGGCCACGCTGAGCATTCACGGCTCCGGGAGAGGCCGGGAGAGAAGCCCTGAGGGCGGGGCGACCTCCAGCTGCCATTGCCCACCCCGTGAGGCTAGGGATTGCTGGAGATCTCAGAGAGGACTGGGGCTGGAGAGAGTTCCAGAGACCCAGCTTAGTAGCCTAGGGGGAAACCCTACAGGCTCACAGCAGCCTTAGGGAAAGCCTCTGCACAGCGCCAGTAGAAGGCACCCAGCCACCAGCCACAAGGCTGGAAGACCCCAGGGCAAAAGCAGCATAGCTAGGTGTACTAACCACAGACTGTAGAAGATGCCAATAGCTATCCTGCGACCTATAGAGGACAAGTGAGATTTGGTGGGTGCCGACAGCAACGGAACGACAAATATAAGTGATCCCACCCCTGGCTGCTGGAAAAGCCCATAACACCGTTGTAAACCCCAAGGAGAGAGCACATCTAGGTGGGCTGCAACAGTAGGCACCTGCAGCCTGAAGCCCCCCTGTGACGGCCCCCACGGCAGAGGAGGGAATCCAAAGGGCCACTGTGGCTACGAAGAGGGGCCCAGGCCCAGTTAGCAACTACGGACAGGATTCCTGGTTGGTGAAATATAAACAGCTGCTCCTCCCTCCGCAGCAGCTGAAACAAGTGAAAGGAGCAACTAAACTCTATTTCCATGCGGAGGCACAAATCAACAACATCAAGCAATATGAAAAAATACATTAAATCTCCAGAACAGAAAGAAAGCAACAAATACACAGAAAACAATCCCAAAGAAAATGAGATGTATAACCTAAATGACGATGACTTCAAAACAGCCATCATTAAGATTCTCAATGAGTTAAGAGAGAATTCTGACCGACAACTCAACGAGTTCAGGAGCTATGTTACAAAAGAGTTTGATACGATAAAGAAGAACCAAACAGAAATATTGGAAATGAAGAACACAATAGAGGAGATTAAGAAAAATCTAGATGCTCTGAACAGTAGGGCCGATAATATGGAGGAAAGAATTAGCAATTTGGAAGATGGCAATATAGAATTGTTGCAGGCAGAGGAGGAGAGAGAAGCAAGACTTAAAAGAAATGAAGAAACTCTCCGAGAATTATCAGACACAATGAGGAGATGCAACGTAAGGATTATAGGTATACCAGAGGGAGAAGAGAAGGAGAAAGGGGCAGAAAACCTATTCAAAGAAATAATGGCCGAGAACTTCCCAAATCTGGTGAGGGAGATGGATCTTCAGGTGACAGAAGCCAATAGATCTCCAAACTTTATCAATGCAAGAAGACCAACTCCACGGCATATAGTAGTGAAGCTAGCAAAAGTCAACGAAAAGGAGAAAATATTAAGGACAGCCAGGCAAAAGAAACTAACCTACAAAGGAACCCCCATCAGGCTATCAGCAGATTTCTCAGCAGAAACTTTACAGGCTAGAAGAGAGTGGAATGATATATTCAAAAATCTGAAGGACAAAAATCTACAGCCGAGAATTCTCTACCCAGCGAAAATATCCTTCAAATACGATGGAGAAATAAAAACTTTCCCAGATAAACAAAAATTAAGGGAGTTCATTGCCACAAAACCTCCTCTTCAGGAAATCCTCAGGAAAACCCTCATTCCTGAAAAATCCAAAAAAGGAAAGGGGCTACAAAACCAAGAGCAGAGGAGATAAGTAGAAGGACAACAACAGAGAGTAGCAGCTCTACATCAGAACAGATTAAACCATGGGACGAGAAACAAAGGAAACTGAAAAAAACCGGAAAACAAGACACAAAATGGGAGTGGTAGGCCCCCACGTCTCAATAATCACTCTAAATGTAAATGGATTGAACTCCCCAATCAAAAGACACAGAGTGGCAGGATGGATCAAAGAACAAGATCCAACAATATGCTGCCTCCAGGAAACACACCTCAGCCCCAAAGACAAACACAGACTCAGAGTGAAGGGATGGAGAACAATACTCCAAGCTAATAATGAACAAAAGAAAGCAGGTGTCGCTATACTAATATCAGACAAGGTAGATTTCAAAGCAAAACAGATAAAGAAAGATAAAGAGGGACAGTATATAATGATAAAAGGGACTCTCCACCAAGAAGACATAACACTTATAAATATATACGCACCCAACACAGGATCACCAAAATTTGTAAAGCAACTCTTAATAGAACTAAAAGAAGACATCAACAACAATACAATAATAGTAGGGGACCTCAACACACCATTAACACCAATGGACAGAACATCCAGACAGAAAATCAACAAGGAAATAATAGAATTAAATGAAAAATTAGACCAGATGGACTTAATAGATATATATAGAACACTTCATCCAAAAACAGCAGGTTACACATTCTTCTCAAGTGCACATGGAACATTCTCAAGGATTGACCATATTTTGGGAACCAAAGCAAACATCAATAAATACAAGAGAGTTGAAATAATATCAAGCATCTTTTCTGATCATAACGCTATTAAACTAGAAATCAACTACAAGAAAAAAGCAGAGAAAGGTGCAAAAATGTGGAGACTAAACAACACGCTTCTCAACAAACAATGGATCATTGAAGAAATTAAAGAAGAAATCAAATATTATCTGGAGACAAATGAAAATGAGAACACGACATACCAAATCATTTGGGATGCAGCAAAAGCAGTCCTAAGAGGGAAATTCATCGCAATACAGGCTCACCTCACTAAACAAGAAAAAGCTCACGTAAGCAACCTCAAACGACACCTAACAGAACTAGAAAAAGAAGAACAAACAAAACCCAGAGTCAGTAGAAGGAGGGAAATAATAAAAATAAGAGCAGAAATAAACGATATTGAAACAAAAAAGACAATAGAAAGGATCAATGAAACAAAGAGTTGGTTCTTCGAAAGAATTAACAAAATTGACAAACCCCTAGCCAGACTCACCAAGAAAAGAAGAGAGAAAGCGCAAATTAATAAAATCAGGAATGACAGAGGAGAAATCACAACAGATACCAATGAAATACAAGAGATCATAAGAGAATACTATGAAAAACTATATGCCAACAAATTGAACAACTTGGAAGAAATGGACAAATTCCTAGACTCATACAATCTCCCCAAACTGAATCAGGAAGAAATGGAGAATCTGAATAGACCAATCACAAGTAAGGAAATAGAAACGGTAATCAAAAACCTCCCCAAAAACAAGAGTCCAGGACCAGACGGCTTCTCTGGAGAATTCTACCAAACATTCAAAGAAGACTTAATACCTATTCTCCTCAAACTGTTCCAGAAAATTGAGAAAGATGGAGAACTCCCTAACACATTCTATGAAGCCAACATCACTCTGATCCCCAAACCTGACAAGGACAACACAAAGAAGGAGAACTACAGGCCAATATCACTGATGAACATAGATGCAAAAATCCTCAACAAAATTTTGGCAAACCGATTACAGCAATACATCAAAAAGATTATACACCATGATCAAGTGGGATTTATACCAGGGACACAGGGATGGTTCAACATCCGCAAGTCAGTCAACGTGATACACTACATCAACAAAATGAAAAACAAAAACCACATGATCATCTCAATAAACGCAGAGAAAGCATTCGACAAGATCCAACACCCATTTATGATAAAAACCCTCAGTAAAATGGGTATAGAAGGAAAGTACCTCAACATAATAAAGGCCATATATGATAGACCCACAGCCAACATCATACTCAATGGACAAAAGCTGAAAGCCATCCCTCTGAGGACAGGAACAAGACAAGGGTGCCCACTTTCACCACTCCTATTCAACATAGTACTGGAGGTGCTGGCCAGAGCAATTCGGCAGGAAAAAAAAATAAAAGGAATCCAAATAGGTAACGAAGAAGTAAAACTCGCGCTGTTTGCAGACGACATGATCTTATACATAGAAAACCCCAAAGAATCCACAGAAAAACTATTAGAAATAATCAACAACTACAGCAAAGTAGCAGGGTATAAAATTAACGTGCATAAATCAGTAGCATTTCTATACACTAACAATAAACTAACAGAAAAAGAACTCAAGAACTCTATCCCATTCACAATCGCAACGAAAAGAATAAAATACCTTGGGATAAACTTAACCAAGGAAGTGAAGGATCTATACAATGAAAACTACAAGACTTTCTTGAAAGAAATTGACGATGACATAAAGAGATGGAAAGACATTCCTTGCACATGGATTGGAAGAATAAACATAGTTAAAATGTCCATACTACCTAAAGCAATATACAGATTCAATGCTATCCCAATCAGAATCCCCAGAACATTCTTCACAGAAATTGAACAAACAATCCTAAAATTCATATGGGGGAACAAAAGACCACGAATTGCTAAAGCAATCTTGAGCAAGAAAAACAAAGCCGGCGGAATCACAATCCCCGATTTCAAAACATACTACAAAGCTACAGTGATCAAAACAGCATGGTACTGGTACAAAAACAGGTCCACAGATCAATGGAACAGAATTGAAAGCCCAGAGATAAAACCACACATCTATGGACAGCTAATCTTCGACAAAGGAGCAGAGGGCCTACAATGGAGAAAAGAAAGTCTCTTCAACAAATGGTGCTGGGAAAACTGGACAGCCACATGCAAAAGATTGAAAATCGACCATTCTTTTTCACCACACACCAAAATAAACTCAAAATGGATCAAAGACCTAAAGATTAGGCCTGAGACAATAAGTCTTTTGGAAGAGAATATAGGCAGTACACTCTTTGACATCAGTTTCAAAAGAATCTTTTCGGACACTGTAACTCCTCAGTTGAGGGAAACAATAGAAAGAATAAACAAATGGGACTTCATCAGACTAAAGAGCTTCTTCAAGGCAAGGGAAAACAGAATTGAAACAAAAAAACAGCTCACTAATTGGGAAAAAATATTTACAAGCCACTTATCCGACAAAGGGTTAATCTCCATAATATACAAAGAACTCACACTGCTTAACAACAAAAAAACAAACAACCCGATCAAAAAATGGGCAGAGGACATGAACAGACATTTCTCAAAAGAAGATATGAATATGGCCAATAGACACATGAAAAGATGTTCATCATCGCTAATCATCAGGGAAATGCAAATCAAAACTACACTAAGATATCACCTTACCCCCGTTAGATTGGCAAAAACATCCAAAACCAAGAACGACAAATGTTGGAGAGGTTGTGGAGAAAGAGGAACCCTCATACACTGTTGGTGGGAATGCAAACTGGTACAGCCACTATGGAAAACAGTATGGAGATTTCTCAAAAAGTTAAAAATAGAAATACCCTATGACCCAGCCATCCCATTACTGGGTATCTATCCTAAGAACCTGATATCAGATATCTCAAGAGTCCGTTGCACCCCTATGTTCATCGCAGCATTATTTACAATAGCCAAGACGTGGAACCAGCCTACATGCCCAGAAACTGATGATTGGATAAAGAAGATGTGGTATATATACACAATGGAATACTACTCAGCCATAAAAAAAGACGAAATTGGCCCATTCACAACAATGTGGATGGACCTCGAGGGCATTATGTTAAGCGAAATAAGTCAGTCAGAGAAAGACGAACTCTATATGAC
>NW_025800839.1:0-1248 GCF_021613505.1 Equus quagga | reverse complement strand
AACCTATTCAAAGAAATAATGGCTGAGAACTTCCCAAATCTGGTGAGAGAGATGGATCTTCAGGTGACAGAAGCCAATAGATCTCCAAACTTTATCAATGCAAGAAGACCAACTCCACGGCATATAGTAGTGAAGCTAGCAAAAGTCAACGACAAGGAGAAAATATTAAGGACAGCCAGGCAAAAGAAACTAACCTACAAAGGAACCCCCATCAGGCTATCACCAGATTTCTCAGCAGAAACTTTACAGGCTAGAAGAGAGTGGAATGATATATTCAAAAATCTGAAGGACAAAAATCTACAGCCGAGAATTCTCTACCCAGCGAAAATATCCTTCAAATACGATGGAGAAATAAAAACTTTCCCAGATAAACAAAAATTAAGGGAGTTCATTGCCACAAAACCTCCTCTTCAGGAAATGCTCAGGAAAACCCTCATTCCTGAAAAATCCAAAAAAGGAAAGGGGCTACAAAACCAAGAGCAGAGGAGATAAGTAGAAGGACTACAACAGACAGTAGCAGCTCTTCATCAGAACAGATTAAAACATGGGACGAGAAACAAAGGAAACTGAAGAAAACTGGAAAACAAGACACAAAATGGTAGTGGTAGGCCCCCACGTCTCAATAATCACTCTAAATGTAAATGGATTGAACTCCCCAATCAAAAGACACAGAGTGGCAGGATGGATCAAAGAACAAGATCCAACAATATGCTGCCTCCAGGAAACACACCTCAGCCCCAAAGACAAACACAGACTCAGAGTGAAGGGATGGAGAACAATACTCCAAGCTAATAATGAACAAAAGAAAGCAGGTGTCGCTATACTAATATCAGACAAGGTAGATTTCAAAGCAAAACAGATAAAGAAAGATAAAGAGGGACAGTATATAATGATAAAAGGGACTCTCCACCAAGAAGACATAACACTTATAAATATATACGCACCCAACACAGGAGCACCAAAATTTGTAAAGCAACTCTTAATAGAACTAAAAGAAGACATCAACAACAATACAATAATAGTAGGGGACCTCAACACACCATTAACACCAATGGACAGAACATCCAGACAGAAAATCAACAAGGAAATAATAGAATTAAATGAAAAATTAGACCAGATGGACTTAATAGATATATATAGAACACTTCATCCAAAAACAGCAGGTTACACATTCTTCTCAAGTGCACATGGAACATTCTCAAGGATTGACCATATTTTGGGAACCAAAGCAAACATCAATAAATACAA
>NW_025800838.1:0-1196 GCF_021613505.1 Equus quagga | reverse complement strand
TGTCCGGCAGGTGGTTCCGGCGAGTCAAGCAGGTGCTTCCAGCGTGCTCTGCAGGTGGTTCCGGTCTATCTGGGAGGTGGTTCCAGTGTGTCCTGCACGTGGTTCTGGCACGTCTGAGAGTGGTTCCGGCATGCCCGGCAGGTGATTCTGGAGTGTCCACCAAGTGGTTCTGGAGTAGCCGGCAGGTGATTTTGGCATGTCCAGCACGTCGTTCTGGCACGTCTGAGAGGTGGTTCCTGCCTGCCCAGCAGATGATGCTGGAGTGTCCACCAAGTGGTTCTGGCGTAGTCAGCAGGTCATTTTGGCATGTCCAGCAGGTGGTTCCAGTGATTCGAGCAGGTGTTTCCTGCGTGCTCGGCAGGTGGTTCAGGCATGTCTGGCAGGTGGTTCGGTCTGTCCGGGAGGTGCTTGCAGCGTGTCCGGCATGTGGTTCTGGCACTTCTGAGACGTGGTTCCGCCATGACCAGCAGGTGATTCCGGAGTGTCCGCCAAGTGGTTCTGTCATGGCCGGCAGCTGATTTTGGCGTCTCCGGCAGGTGGTTCCAGCGAGTTGAGCAGGTGTTTCCTGTGTAATCGCCAGGTGGTTTAGGCGTGTCCGGAAAGTGATTCTGGAGTGTCCGCAAAGTGGTTCCGGCATAACAGGCAGGTGATTTTTGCATGTTCGGTAGTTGGTTCCTGCGAGTCGAGCAGGTTGTTCCGGTGTGCTTGGCTGGTGGTTCAGGCGTGTCCGTCAGGTGGTTCTGGCCTGTCCGGGAAGCGGTTCCGGCGTGTCCAGCACATGGTTCTGGCACTTCTGAGACGTGGTTCTGGCATGCCCAGCAGGTGATTCCGGAGTGTCCGCCAAGTGGTTCTGTCATAGCTGGCAGGTGATTTTGGCATCTCCGGCAGGTGGTTCCAGTGAGTTGAGCAGGTATTTCCTGCCTTCTCCACAGGTGGTTTAGGTGTGTCCAGAAGGTGATTCTGGAGTGTCCGCCAAGTGTTTCTGGCGTAACCGGCAGGTGATTTTGGCATGTCAGGCTGGTGGTTCTGGCGAGTCGAGCAGGTGGTTCCGGTGTGCTTGGCAGGTGGTTCAGGCGTGTCCGGAACGTGGTTCTGGCACGTCTGAGAGGTGGTTCCATCATGCCCGTCAGGTGATTCCGGAGTGTCCGGCAAGTGGTTCTGGCTTACTTGGCAGGTGATTTTGGCATGTCCAGCAG
>NW_025800837.1:0-4220 GCF_021613505.1 Equus quagga | reverse complement strand
TCCTCACACTTTTTCTCCATTATGTTCTCTCTTAAACTTCTCCTTTTCTCTCGAAGACCATTCACCAGGCACCTATTACTGCCAGGCAGAATAGGAAAGATGTTCACCAGGCACCTGTTACTGCCAGGCATCCGAGGGAAGGTATACAAGGGATCCAATGCTGGCAGACACCCCCGTCACCCCTTGCTATAGGAACCCCACAGTAAGAACAACAGGTGGGATACTGCCGTAGGTTCAGGGGGCATTTTCAAGGTAATGGACGTGTCTCTTTCATCTTTGTTAGAGTTACAATGGCCATTTTCGTCTCCTTTTGAGCTTTGCAACTGGGAAACAAAGAAATCTTTCAAGAGTCAAGTCCTCCAACACTGGGAGCCCCAACTTTGGCTTTCTGGGCCTGATCACCCCGACGACCCCAAGTAGGGTGCCCTCTGTCGGCGGTTGACTCATTGAGTATTTTAGTCACCTACTGAGTTGGCTATGAGTGTAGGAAATCTGTGATTTTTTCTGTGAACAGTCATGCTATGGTAGTGTGCCACAGCACGGAACTGTTGTGTGACTCTTATCTTGAGAACCCTCTGAGAGTGGCCCTGAGGGTGAAGTCTGGTGTCTTCTTTTCCTTTCTTTGTTTTGCTCATCATGTCCTCTGTTGTCACCAAGTCGAGGTTAAGATCAGGCTGGACCTGATCAGAACATGGACCTTCTGTAAAATCGAAAAACTTGAAAACATTTTTCAAGGGACTTAACTCTCAACCCGGGTACTGGGAGCCCCAGCCCCCAGTCAGTTCCAGGCCTTTGTAGGCACTCCACCCTTCTCCACTCCACTGTCAGTCGCACACTGGCTTTACTGCCATGGGGAATGCCATAAGCATCCCCAGAGACTCACCACTCAGGGTCATTCTAACTAATTAGAAACACTTTCAATTGTATGGGTTATGCCCTAGAAACTGCAGCTGGGAGAAAGTTTGTAAGGTTTCTCTGTGCCTTTCTGGTGCAGTTGGACAGGTAGATACCCTGGAACGTCCTTCAAGTTACAGTCCAGTTTCTGAGAAATCAAGAGCAACCGTCCTTAGAAAATCCTTGCAAGACTGGAAAGACAGTTCTAGAGGCAGCTCAGTTTCGACCTAGTTCCTTTATCATGAAAAGAATTATCATCCCCCCTCTCCAGGAACTACTATCTAGCCAATCACTCAGTCTTAAGACTCAAAAAAAAAAAAAAAAGAAAGGAGGGGAAAGGATAAATGGCCATAAGTGTGTCATTGCAAAAAGTATAGCATCTAGAGAGTCTTCTCCATAAGCATTAGTAAAAAGGCTCAAAACAAAGTTTGGATTCATAATGGGTGAGCTTTATATTATTGTACCTGATTCACGGGAGTAGCTTTTAAAACAATAGTTGTACAGTCTCTGTGTATGTGTGTCTATGTGTACATTATACGTGTGATATTTTTACCCCTGGATGGTATGGCCAAAATTAAGATATCTGTTTAGTTGGCTTAAAGTAAGTGCTTTCATAAATTCTAAATGTAGTCGAAATTAACAGAGTGACTTTCAAAGTTAACATCATCTGAATTAACCTTTGGTAAATGAAAGCTTGTTTAAGTTTGTTGGTTTGATTGAAAATAGTCTTGTTGTCAGAGTTGTCAGCATTTGCATAGGATGCAGGCATTCAGCCTCAGTTTACTAGTCATATAAGTTCACGTTGTCTGTTAAATTTGTCAGCGAAATAATATACTTAAATGATGACCAGTTTTGTCTAATGCCTCATGAGGTTTCCATAGGTAATCTGAACATAATTGTTGGAAACAAATGGTTTAAATACATAAAACTCATAAAAGTGAATACAATAACATTTATGGCCTCTATACTTGGGGGAAAAAAAAAAACTTCAAATTCTTTTGGTAACAATCTTGAATTTTGCCAAGTAATGTTAAATAATAAATATGTGAATATCTGGATCATTTTTGGATAGGATGAAACACTGAATCATTATTAATAAACACATCTAAGTTATCTACTTTTGGCTTCTTATGGAAGAGGCTAAAAGCGTGTGGATGTATTAAAAAGCATGCCTTGTGTTTTGTTGTAAAGCGGCGTGTTTCTAAACTTATGAAGTGTTTAGAATGCTGATATAAAAGACAGCCCATAATTGTTTACCTTTTTAGTGTTTACTTGGTCTGTTAAGGGTTAAAGTTCTAATTACCTTATGGAATTAAACCTACTGCAAATTACTAAGGAAAAGAGCTTTGTATTCAAGGAGGTTAAAATGGATGTTTTCAGTAAAAAAGGTATAAAGAATGGAAATATTTTTGTTTGATGGGTTAAGAAGGATAAATTTGTCGTGATGTACTAGAAAGGAAAAAGCAAAGACTTTGGGTCAAATTCTGAAAACAAAAAAGAAAGTTGTAGAAGGTTTGTGAAGGAGAAATTCTGAAAGGAGTTTTATGCCTGGTCAAGTAGACTAAAGTAAGTTCAATTAAGTGCATGAGTTTGAATGTTCAAAATAAGTAGGTGCAGAAATTCAAGTTTGGTTTTCTCTAAAAGGATACATTTTCTTGAACTTTTGATCTGCTCTTGGTAAAGAGGTCATAAAAGCTATTCCTTTGAGTAAGTCTACCTAAGAGACAAATCTGTTTTGTGAAAATAATGACTGAGGTCACTCTTAAGATTTTTGACTCTTTCTGTTATCACTTTGAATAGATACCTGAGCATTGCTTCACAGTGAGTGTTGCTTTCTATTTGAACAAGCATTTGAAAAGCTTTTGATATGTTTTGACGAGATTCTCCCTCAAAAATATTCAAATGCTGAATGAAGGCTTTCTTTTGACCTGGTAGGCAGAAGAAAAATTACTCTGAGGATTTTTAGAGGGCCCCTGAGACTTCTCGAAGACATTTGCTCTCTCTTCCTATAAGAAGGAAGATATTAAACTAATTAGGCTTACTTGGTCTATTAAATTACATGGGAAACATTGTGAAATAAGTGATTATAGACTTCCTTAGGTGGTATAAGATGGGTAAATGTTATTAATATAGGTGTCTTAAAATTATATAGCATTCCCAAGAGTCTGATCTTTCCTGGTTAACAGTCATAAGTCCAATTATTATCAGCAAGTGTTATATGTCACTGAAGTAGCCAAGTTTCTTTGTCAATTGCTCTTTTGAGTCCTTTGTCCATTTCCAGGTAGTTGTTGTTTTACTCTGATGCTCTTTTCTTTTGCAAATATGCTTCATCTTCCGAGAAATTCCAGGAAAGGGTTCTGACACAAAGGTTCTAAACGACAGGTTTCTGATAAACTTTCAGATTGTAAAACTAAACGGAGTAAGAAATTACAGAATTCTAACAGAAACTATGCTCATCGATCTGCTAACAGAAAACTCAGCTCAAGAATTGATTATACAGGACTGTGTGAACTGATGAGGATGGTTGTAAGTTTTTAGAACTTCTGTTTGAAATATTGTTGAGTTTTGATGTTTTGTTTTCTCATAATGAAGGAAATCTTTTTCTCTTTTCCCTTATGCTAACAATGACTGACAGCCATATGGTGAAATTAAACCTTCATGATCAAAACTGAATCATTTATCTTTTTCTCCCTACCTTATCCCTAAGGAATTTGGAAACCCTTTGTCACTGAGTATGGTTATTTAGTGGCAATATTTGCATAAGTTCCATAAGAATCTGTTCTCCTTATAATAGGACACATTGGTTATACTACAAAGGCTTTGACTGGAATGTCATATTTCAAACATACAGGCTTAGATATGACAAGACATCATTTCAGGAACAAAGATTGGACTTTCTGGAATACAGTCCCTAGGAAACATGGGCCTGGTAACTTGTTTACAGAAATTCTGGCAATCTTGCCCAGTCACTAAGGAAGCTTGCCTATCTGCCAGGTGCAAGGAACCTCCGAATATTTTGGTGGACCTCAAAGAGAACTCAACTCACATCTGTAGGTACTGCAGGCCAAATCTGATGGCAAGTCCTTGGCTTGGCTTTTCTGGCATCTAGAGGCCTTCACAGATCAATGTGAGATTACTCTCCCTGCGGCAGCCCCAATTCATACTATAAAAATATCCACCAGGTCATGTAGTTTGGCATGTAGGCCAGGTCACCTTGGGCTTCTCTAGCTTGGGCAGCATTAATCCACATCATAAACCACCCCTGAACCCATTATGACTGGAAATCTTTGGGGATATGAATGATGGTCAGTCTTCTGTAACTACTT
>NW_025800836.1:0-1387 GCF_021613505.1 Equus quagga | reverse complement strand
TAGAATGCTTTATCTACTTGAATAAGAATAATTAAGTAATAGGAGCTAAATTAAAAACAGAAAAAAATCAAAATTCCTTTGAAAAGAGAACACCCGTGCAGATGTCCTGCTGTGGCTGGGGTGCTGAAGGCCCAGCTGCTGTGGATGCTGAGTCAAATCTGCAGGTGACCCCAGGCCCCTGAGGCCTCATGGCAGGGCCAGCCTCCTTCCTGGGGGGGTCCAGGGGATCCCCCACACTTCTGGGCCTCTGGGGACCGTGGGAGGAGCAGCTGGAGGAAAATTGCCTCTTGGCAAAGGCTGGAACGAGGCCTCCAACATGGCCAGCCTTTGCCTGTTGTGCTCGTTTTCTCTTCTTAGCTCCTCGAGCTTTCTCTCCGCCAACACGGCTGCCCTCCAGCTTTCTTTGGCTCTTTGCAGCTGGAAGAGGTTCTCCTTGTGATAGTAGGAAGTGCACGTCTTCACTTCTTGGGCCAGGTCTTCAGCCATCTTCTTGTAGAGGTTGCGAAGCTGGTACGTGGAGTTCATCTCCCAGCACACGTTGAGGAGCTTCTTGTTCAACTCGGAGCAGACCCTTTCCTCCTCAAAGAATTTTCTGTAAAGTGGCGCAACTTCTTCATCATGTAGCTCATGCAGATTTTGAAGTTTGAGCTTCAGCTGCTGAATCTCACCTTCAAGCTTGGTGTTTTCGTGCTGCAAAGTTGCTTCCTCGGTTTGGAGGGAGAGGATTTCTCCTGGAAGCTCTTCCTCAATTTGCTTTTGTTGCTGCAACCATCTGGCTCTTTCCTGATGTTCCTCTTCATCAGTTGCTTTGGAGACTCTAACAGGCAGGCTCTTCAAAGCCTTTTCCAGAAGGTCGACAGTGTCCTGAAGCGCTGATGTGCTCAGGATTGTATTCATCGCTGCCAAGCACAAGGTTCGTAACGGGAGAGGACTGGCCTCCACCCGAGGGCACTGAAGGGCTTCCACGGCTCGGTTCTCAGGTCCGGTATTCTCCCCACATTCTCCACTGACTTCACCGCAGGCAGAACACCTTTTGCCTGGAGACTTCCCTCTTCTGAAAATATGTCCTGTCTTGACTATCAAAGCCACCACCACAGTACATACCAGGACCTCCCAGGGGAACACAGGGAGACCTGGCCTCTGGCTCAAGCTTTCTGAAATCACCAGCAGAGCACACCACAGGTGCCCCAGGATCAGCTGGAAATTGGATGCGATGGCAGGCAGCAGGCCCTCCATGGCTGGGGAGAGCTCCGCAGCTGTGCCTCTGAGTGCCAGTGCCCTGTGGGCCACAACTGACCGCTCGGAACCCTGAGGAGTGTTCCATCTCCAAAGTAAACAGGTGGCTGGAACCAGGGTGTGTCAGTTGGTTGGGGGAGGGGAGGCCAGC
>NW_025800835.1:0-1532 GCF_021613505.1 Equus quagga | reverse complement strand
TGGCTGGAACCAGGGTGTGTCAGTTGGTTGGGGGAGGGGAGGCCAGCCAGGGTCTAGGAAACAGACTCCTAAGTGGGCTCTGAAAGTGGAAGGGGTCTTACTTCTCCAGGCACTGGGGGAGGTGGACAGGGCTGATGGCAGCCTGGCTCTGCCAGTCGAGGCCCACCTGGCCCTACCACACCCCTCAGGGGGCAAAGCAGGGCCAGGCCATGTCCCTTTCTTGCACGAGAGCAAGTCAGGGCAGAGTGGTGGGGGCCGTCCCTGATCCAGAACCGGTCCCCTGTGTTAAAGTTCCTTTCTGCACAGGCACACCTTGAACTGCCCGCAAACCTCCCAGGATCTTCCTAGTCTGAGGCTCCCTTTCTACTCGTGCTTGGTCACTGGGGCCCATGACTGAAGGGTGTCCCCAAGGGTATGAACTAAGAGACTAGGATTCCACTCAAACAACTCAAGAGTCATTAATGGGAAGTGGCAGTCTTAACGTTTGATGGATTTTGGTTCAGTCCAAGTGTTCCTGGGTATGAGTGACTCTCTTGGGGTGACACAGTGATTAGGGCTCCTTTTCTCATGTGACCTTGCCATTTTCACCACAAGCCTCCCAAGGTGGCCCTGAGGAGGGTCCCGTCTGCCACATGGTCTTCAGAAGTGGGCCTCTGGGGAGGGCCCGGGTCCTCTTCTGGCTCTCTTGCCATCTTTTATTTCATCACACCGCCTCACCGGGCCGGGCTCAGACCCTCTAGTCCATCCCTGGGATTCTGCCGTGAGGGGCTGGTCCGTACTCTCATTAGTCAAAGGGAAGTGAGAGAATTGTCATCTGAGTCCTATTTAAAGGTGTTGAGGGTATCAGGGCTCAAGAGCTCCATGGGACACAGAGTGGGCTTGGGGACAGTGGCCCTTCCCAGGGGATGTCAGACTCCTTTCAGGGCAACAGGAGCCAACTCTGCTACTGCAAGTGGTTGGTCTTTATAAAGGATCAAAAATGGGCCAAAGAAATGATAATATTCTCCCAAAGGCCGTGCCAGTCCCAAAGAGAGTGAAATGGACTTAAAACAGTTCTTATAAAGAGGTCCAGGATATGTTATGACGTCAAACAGGAAGATGCAAAATAACATGTGGACATAGGATTGCAGAAAAAATTCTGGAGGCATAGCCCATCCACAATCCCCTATACTGGGAACATGGAAAAAGGCATGTTTATGTTTTTAGGGGATGACAAGGTGGCACTTTGGAGGAATATGAGAAAGCTGCATTCCTTTCCTATCCCTGCTGTAGCAAATTACACTCACGCATAGCTTAATGGCAGGGGTACGTACATCATTAGGGGATTTCATTTTTGTGCAAAAATCACAGAGTGCACTTACACAAACCTGGATGGTATCGCCCACTACACGTAAGCTCTATGGTACAGCCTATCGCTCCTGGGCTCAAACTTGCACAGCACGTTACTGGACTGAATACTGGAAGGAATCGTAACATAATCATTAAGTATTTGCACATCTAAACATATAAAAGATAAAAAATGGTGCACCTGT
>NW_025800834.1:0-1531 GCF_021613505.1 Equus quagga | reverse complement strand
CTCTGTGGCATATATATCCAAAGAACTTGGAAACACTAATGCTCAGAGATCCATGCAGCACTGTGTTCACCACAGCCTTACTCCCAATATCCAAGACTTGGAAGCCTACGTGGTGCCCATCAAGTGACGAATGGAGAAGGAAGATGATCTATAGCCACACAATGGCCAATCTTCGGACTGTATAGATGTGGCCATCTTGGGTGACATGTTCATAAACACCCTCAGAATTCTAAGTTGTCCTGACAACCTCCATGCACACAGTGTTTCAGAGCCATCGCATACCAGTCTGACCACTCCCCATTTCCAGGTAGGATAGTTTTCCTTTCTCTGGATTTCTTGTCGGTTTCTAACTTTCTCCTCGAACTTTGAAAGGTCTACTACATTCCCTCTACACACCAGTCTCTTTCCGTTACGATTATCAAAGATTTTATCTCTTATGTTTTGTGGATATGGTGAAATGGGTGGACTTTCCCCAGAGAAAGTCATGGACTCCCTCCCAAGTTGAAGTTGCCCAGGCAATCCCCTGATGCACACTTATTGTGTCATCTCCTAGCAGTCTGACAATTCCACCAGGCAAGTCACATGTTTCCTTCCTTCATCATTTGGGGAAGTGTAGCTGGTGCGTCCATAGATTGTAATATTCACATGGTTTTTTTCTGGTGCGTATTGCTCAGTTTCCCTCACCATTTCTACTTCTTTATGATCTCTGTGCCCACCAGACCGTGAAATCTGGATTTCCTACTGCTAGTAATCTGATCCACAACCGTGGTGCTATCCTGTGAAGCTCAGGCCGCCCAAGCGGAACGTGGGCACTTACCTGCTACATCACAGGTCCGCCAATGAATTGGACTTCTGGACCAACTTTTGGCCTGATCTTGGGAGGATGTTAGCCTGCTTCGATTATTCGTGAAGGGAATCAGTAGTAACATGAATGACGGTAACATTTACCTTTGGTTGATGAGTTTAGCACGGAACATATTCTCTTGCTAGTATTCCGCTTCATCTCTTTGCTAAGGTCTACCTTTCTGTAGCATCATTAAGCATTTGGAGGTGCTTACCAATCCTTGGAAGTTCATCTTCTCTAATCTCTTTCAGCCTCCAAAGCTTAGGCCGTAAATCTGCACCATTTTTTGGAGTTTCGATTTTATGTGAACTGATTGCCGTATCCCAGCATTATAACATCCTATAGCTTTTCACATCTGCATTCTCATAGATTTAGACTTCTGTGTAGGTTACATCATCTTCACCACTGTAAGCCTAATTACAGGCCCTCACCACACACTTGTGCCTAATCAACTCTTTCTCCCTCAGACCCCCGCATCCATTTCCCTTTGGGAACTACCAATCCCATGTCACGTCCTACCTTTTTGTTGCTCGGGTTTTCCTCTTCTCCTTGTACGTGAGATCCTGTGGTATTCAACCTTATCCCTGGGGCTTGCTTCAGTTCCCCTAAGACCCTCAGGAGCCATTCTGGTGGTCGCAACTGGCTGGACTGCATCCATTCCTACAGCTGAGAGCTATACCATCGTGT
>NW_025800833.1:0-5136 GCF_021613505.1 Equus quagga | reverse complement strand
CTATTAGTACTCAGAGAGAAGGTGCATGAAATTGAGACTATAGAAACACAGCAGTTATTTGTAAAGATAAAGACCATCACCTTCGGTGGAGAAGAGCCAAGATGGCACCGTGAGTAGTCCTCTTTGTCTCTTGCCCTTCGAGTCTACAATTATTTGGACACAATTATTTGGACGCTTGACAAAGGATATCCAGACAGCATCTCAGGACGTCTGAGACACCCACGCGACTATACATCAGAAGGCGGATGGACTTTCCTCCGGGAGGATGTGGAAATAGGTGAAAACTCTCCGACCCCGACGGGCAGCCTAGTACCCGCAAGCGGCTTTCTTCCAACGGACGCCCCCAGAGGATCCACACAGATCTAGGGCAGGAGCGAGAACACAACAGAGGAGCGACGGTGGAAACAGGTGACCAGAACCCTACCTAAACCCCCTGCAATTACTCCTAAACGCAGAGGGAAACTTTGGAGTTGCACACCTGAGCCCGCGGGGAGAGTCTCTCCCCGCCATTGGCGGGGAGACCCAGCCTGGTGCTTGGGGCACCCGGAGGGTCCCAGAGAGAGACACGGAGGGCACGGAGATCTCCCAGCTGCCATTGCCCGCCCCGTGGGACTAGGGATTGCCGGAATTCTCGGAGAGGACCGGGGCGGGGGGAACTTTCAAAGGCCGGTCCTGCGACCCGGAGGGGAAGCGCCGGAGCTCCGCCAGGCAGCAGACAAAACTCTCTGTCTGCCATTAGCAGAGGGGCCACGCCCAGCATTCACGGCTCCGGCAGAGGCCCGGAGAGAAGCCCTGAGGGCGGGGCGACCCCCAGCTGCCATTGCCCACCCCGTGGGTCTAGGGATTGCCGGAGATCTCGGAGAGGACCGGGGGCGGGGGGAACTTTCAAAGGCTGGTTCTGCGACCCGGAGGGGAAGCGCCGGAGCTCCACCCGGGCAGCAGACAAAACTCTCTGCCTGCCGTTAGCAGAGGGGCCACGCTGAACATTCACGGCTCCGGGAGAGGCCCGGAGAGAATCCCAGAGGGCGGGGCGACCCCCAGCTGCCGTTGCCCGCCCCGTGGGGCTAGGGATTGCCAGAGATCTCGGAGAGGACCGGGGCGGGGGGAACTTTCAAAGGCCGGTTCTGCAACCCAGAGGGGAAGCGCCGGAGCTCAGCCCGGGCAGCAGACAAAACTCTCTGTCTGCCGTTAGCAGAGGGGCCACACTGAGCATTCACGGCTCCGGGAGAGGCCCGGAGAGAATCCCAGAGGGAGGGGCGACCCCCAGCTGCCGTTGCCCACCCCGTGAGGCTAGGGATTGCCGGAGATGTCAGAGAGGACTGGGGCTGGAGAGAGTTCCAGAGACCCAGCCTAGTAGCCTAGGGGGAAACCCTACAGGCTCACAGCAGCCTTAGGGAAAGCCTCTGCACAGCACCAGTAGAAGGCACCCAGCCACCAGCCACAAGGCTGGAAGACCCCAGGGCAAAAGCAGCATAGCGAGGTGTACTAACCACAGACTGTAGAAGATGCCAATAGCTCTCCTGCGACCTATAGAGGACAAGTGAGATTTGGTGGGTGCCGACAGCAACGGAGCGACAAATATAAGTGATCCCACCCCTGGCCGTTGGAAAAGCCCATAACACCGTTGCAGACCCCAAGGAGAGAGCACATTTAGGTGGGCTGCAACAGTAGGCACCTGCAGCCTGAAGCCCCCCTGTGACGGCCCCCACGGCAGAGGCGGGAATCCAAAGGGCCACTGTGGCTACGAAGAGGGGCCCAGGCCCAGTTAGCAACTACGGACAGGGTTCCTGGTTGGTGAAATATAAACAGCTGCTCCTCCCACCGCAGCAGCTGAAACAAGTGAAAGGAGCAACTAAACTCTATCTCCATGCAGAGGCACAAATCAACAACATCAAGCAATATGAAAAAATACATTAAATCTCCAGAACAGAAAGAAAGCAACAAATACACAGAAAACAATCCCAAAGAAAATGAGATATATAACCTAAATGACGATGACTTCAAAACAGCCATCATTAAGATTCTCAATGAGTTAAGAGAGAATTCTGACCGACAACTCAACGAGTTCAGGAGCTATGTCACAAAAGAGTTTGATACGATAAAGAAGAACCAAACAGAAATATTGGAAATGAAGAACACAATAGAGGAGATTAAGAAAAATCTAGATGCTCTGAACAGTAGGGCCGATAATATGGAGGAAAGAATTAGCAATTTGGAAGATGGCAATATAGAATTGTTGCAGGCAGAGGAGGAGAGAGAAGCAAGACTTAAAAGAAATGAAGAAACTCTCCGAGAATTATCAGACACAATTAGGAGATGCAACGTAAGGATTATAGGTATACCAGAGGGAGAAGAGAAGGAGAAAGGGGCAGAAAACCTATTCAAAGAAATAATGGCTGAGAACTTCCCAAATCTGGTGAGGGAGATGGATCTTCAGGTGACAGAAGCCAATAGATCTCCAAACTTTATCAATGCAAGAAGACCAACTCCACGGCATATAGTAGTGAAGCTAGCAAAAGTCAACGACAAGGAGAAAATATTAAGGACAGCCAGGCAAAAGAAACTAACCTACAAAGGAACCCCCATCAGGCTATCAGCAGATTTCTCAGCAGAAACTTTACAGGCTAGAAGAGAGTGGAATGATATATTCAAAATTCTGAAGGACAAAAATCTACAGCCGAGAATTCTCTACCCAGCGAAAATATCCTTCAAATACGATGGAGAAATAAAAACTTTCCCAGATAAACAAAAATTAAGGGAGTTCATTGCCACAAAACCTCCTCTTCAGGAAATCCTCAGGAAAACCCTCATTCCTGAAAAATCCAAAAAAGGAAAGGGGCTACAAAACCAAGAGCAGAGGAGATAAGTAGAAGGACAACAACAGAGAGTAGCAGCTCTACATCAGAACAGATTAAACCATGGGGCGAGAAACAAAGGAAACTGAAAAAAACCGGAAAACAAGACACAAAATGGGAGTGGTAGGCCCCCACGTCTCAATAATCACTCTAAATGTAAATGGATTGAACTCCCCAATCAAAAGACACAGAGTGGCAGGATGGATCAAAGAACAAGATCCAACAATATGCTGCCTCCAGGAAACACACCTCAGCCCCAAAGACAAACACAGACTCAGAGTGAAGGGATGGAGAACAATACTCCAAGCTAATAATGAACAAAAGAAAGCAGGTGTCGCTATACTAATATCAGACAAGGTAGATTTCAAAGCAAAACAGATAAAGAAAGATAAAGAGGGACAGTATATAATGATAAAAGGGACTCTTCACCAAGAAGACATAACACTTATAAATATATACGCACCCAACACAGGAGCACCAAAATTTGTAAAGCAACTCTTAATAGAACTAAAAGAAGACATCAACAACAATACAATAATAGTAGGGGACCTCAACACACCATTAACACCAATGGACAGAACATCCAGACAGAAAATCAACAAGGAAATAATAGAATTAAATGAAAAATTAGACCAGATGGACTTAATAGATATATATAGAACACTTCATCCAAAAACAGCAGGTTACACATTCTTCTCAAGTGCACATGGAACATTCTCAAGGATTGACCATATTTTGGGAACCAAAGCAAACATCAATAAATACAAGAGAGTTGAAATAATATCAAGCATCTTTTCTGATCATAACGCTATTAAACTAGAAATCAACTACAAGAAAAAAGCAGAGAAAGGTGCAAAAATGTGGAGACTAAACAACACGCTTCTCAACAAACAATGGATCATTGAAGAAATTAAAGAAGAAATCAAATATTATCTGGAGACAAATGAAAATGAGAACACGACATTCCAAATCATTTGGGATGCAGCAAAAGCAGTCCTAAGAGGGAAATTCATCACAATACAGGCTCACCTCACTAAACAAGAAAAAGCTCACGTAAGCAACCTCAAACGACACCTAACAGAACTAGAAAAAGAAGAACAAACAAAGCCCAGAGTCAGTAGAAGGAGGGAAATAATAAAAATAAGATCAGAAATAAACGATATTGAAACAAAAAAGACAATAGAAAGGATCAATGAAACAAAGAGTTGGTTCTTCAAAAGAATTAACAAAATTGACAAACCCCTAGCCAGACTCACCAAGAAAAGAAGAGAGAAAGCGCAAATTAATAAAATCAGGAATGACAGAGGAGAAATCACAACAGATACCAATGAAATACAAGAGATCATAAGAGAATACTATGAAAAACTATATGCCAACAAATTGAACAACTTGGAAGAAATGGACAAATTCCTAGACTCCTACAATCTCCCCAAACTGAATCAGGAAGAAATGGAGAATCTGAATAGACCAATCACAAGTAAGGAAATAGAAACGGTAATCAAAAACCTCCCCAAAAACAAGAGTCCAGGACCAGACGGCTTCTCTGGAGAATTCTACCAAACATTCAAAGAAGACTTAATACCTATTCTCCTCAAACTGTTCCAGAAAATTGAGAAAGATGGAGAACTCCCTAACACATTCTATGAAGCCAACATCACTCTGATCCCCAAACCTGACAAGGACAACACAAAGAAGGAGAACTACAGGCCGATATCACTGATGAACATAGATGCAAAAATCCTCAACAAAATTTTGGCAAACCGATTACAGCAATACATCAAAAAGATTATACACCATGATCAAGTGGGATTTATACCAGGGACACAGGGATGGTTCAACATCCGCAAGTCAATCAACGTGATACACTACATCAACAAAATGAAAAACAAAAACCACATGATCATCTCAATAGACGCAGAGAAAGCATTCGACAAGATCCAACACCCATTTATGATAAAAACCCTCAGTAAAATGGGTATAGAAGGAAAGTACATCAACATAATAAAGGCCATATATGATAGACCCACAGCCAACATCATACTCAATGGACAAAAGCTGAAAGCCATCCCTCTGAGGACAGGAACAAGACAAGGGTGCCCACTTTCACCACTCCTATTCAACATAGTACTGGAGGTGCTGGCCAGAGCAATTCGGCAGGAAAAAAAAATAAAAGGAATCCAAATAGGTAACGAAGAAGTAAAACTCGCGTTGTTTGCAGACGACATG
Source organism: Equus quagga (assembly GCF_021613505.1). NCBI lineage: Eukaryota > Metazoa > Chordata > Mammalia > Perissodactyla > Equidae > Equus > Equus quagga. The sequence goes on along the minus strand of NW_025800833.1, from coordinate 55 downwards.
ATCTTATACATAGAAAACCCCAAAGAATCCACAGAAAAACTATTAGAAATAATCA
>NW_025800832.1:0-1129 GCF_021613505.1 Equus quagga | reverse complement strand
AAAATGGGCATAGAAGGAAACTACCTCAACATAATAAAGGCCATATACGACAAACCCATAGCCAACATCATACTCAATGGGCAAAAACTGAACCCCATCCCCCTGAAAACAGGAACGAGACAAGGATGCCCTCTGTCACCACTCTTATTTAACATAGTACTGGAGGTCCTGGCCACAGCAATCAGGCTAGAAAAAGGAATAAAAAGAATCCAAATAGGGAGGGAAGAAGTGAAACTCTCGCTGTTTGCAGACGACATGATCTTATTTATAGAAAACCCCAAAGAATCCATTGGAAAACTGTTAGAAGTAATCAACAACTACAGCAAAGTTGCAGGGTATAAAATCAATTTGCATAAATCAGTAGCATTTCTATACTCCAGTAATGAACCAACAGAAAAAGAACTCAAGAATACAATACCATTCACAATCGCAACAAAAAGAATAAAATACCTTGGGGTAAATTTAACTAAGGAAGTGAAGGACCTATATAATGAAAATTACAAGGCCTTTCTGAGAGAATTGGATGACGACATAAGGAGATGGAAAGACATTCCATGTACATGGATTGGAAGAATAAACATAGTTAAAATGTCCATTCTACCTAAAGCAGTCTACAGATTCAATGCCATCCCAATCAGAATCCCAATGACATTCTTTACAGAATTAGGACAAAGAATCCTAAAATTCATATGGGACAACAAAAGACCCCGAATTTCTAAAGCAATCCTGAGAAAAAAGAACAAAACGGGAGGCATCACAATCCCTGACTTCAAAACATACTACAAAGCTACAGTAATCAAAACAGCATGGTACTGGTACAAAAACAGGTGCACAGATCAATGGAACCGAATTGAAAACCCAGAAATAAAACCATACATCTATGGACAGCTTATCTTTGACAAAGGAGCTGAGGGCATACAATGGAGAAAAGAAAGTCTTTTCAACAAATGGTGCTGGGAAAACTGGAAAGCCACATGTAAAAGAATGAAAATTGACAATTCTTTTTCACCATTCACCAAAATAAACTCAAAATGGATTAAAGACCTAAAGGTGAGACCTGAAACCATAAGGCTTCTGGAAGAAAACGTAGGCAGTACACTCTTTGACATCAGTATTAAAAGGATCTTTT
>NW_025800831.1:0-1017 GCF_021613505.1 Equus quagga | reverse complement strand
CCCACGCTTTGCCTCAGTTTCCTCATCTGTAAATTGGGAGTGATGACCATACTGGTACTCAAGTGAGTTATTATAATCTTCAAATGGGGTCAGGCACAGACAAGGGTCACAGTTCCACTCACTCTAATTTCTATGATTTCAAATAATATCAATGCCTGTGAAGGACAAGCATTTTGTAGGCTTAACAAACTCACTGCATTAAATAGGGGCAAAATCCAGCAGGAACTATGAAAGGGGACTCAACTTCGGGATCCAAATAGCCCCGTATTTCCCCATGTCCTCCCTCTTATTCCGGGCATAGCTGCTCTGTCAGCAGAGCCCCCCCATCAGATATGGGCTGTGTGGCCCCATTAGTACCTGTCAGCCTACTCTCTTTGTGTCTCCCTTTGGGGCAGTGCCTTTGTGGGTGCAGTTCCCAGGAGCAGCCAGGGGAGGACAGCTCCAGTGGAGCACTACCTGCTGAGTGGCCCCAGCCTGGAGCCCAGAGGGACATGCGTATTTGCCTACATGGTTACTGCCTCTGCCACCATGGGCACCATCTCTGATGTAAGAGTCTCAACTGGCTCTGGCCAGATCTGCTCATGGACAGACAGCAGCCGCAGCCATTGACAGGAGAGCTGACAGACCAGTGGGCACCAGAATGGCCCAGAGAGGAGAATGGACAGGCAAAACAGAGCTTTGCTCCTTGGGGTCCCTGAGGGGAACTAATGACAGTGCCAAGGGGCAGGGTTTTCAGGAAGCTGACTTTCTTGGGCACCAAGCAATCAGAAAGGAGGCATGCTGCTGTGCTCAAAAGGGTCCCTAGGCCACTGCTTGGCCATTATGAGGGGATCCTAGAGGACCAGGTAACATAGCTGGTGTGGTAAGAGGCTACCACTGGTCAGTCCCTGCACTGCATCCAAGGAGAAGGGCGGCACCAGTGATGGACATGACCTGGACCACAGAGAGGCCTTCCGAAGTAATTCAAGCAAGATGCCTCTCAGGTAAGGGCAGGATTGTCTGCCCCACCGCCACCCC
>NW_025800830.1:0-1291 GCF_021613505.1 Equus quagga | reverse complement strand
TGAGAAAAAAAGAAGACTCAAATAAATAAAATCAGAAATGAAAGAGGTGAAATGGATACCACAGAAATACAAAAGATTATAGGAGAATACTATGAAAAACTATATGCCAACAAATTGGACAACCTAGAAGAAATGTATAAATTCATAGACTCTTACAACCTCCCCAAACGGAATCAGGAATAAAGAGTATCTGAATAGACCAATCACAAGTAAAGAGATTGTAACAGTAATCAAAAACCTCCCCCAAAATAAAAGTCCAAGACCAGGTGGCTTCTCTGCAGAATTCTACCAAACATTCAAAGAAGATTTAATACCTATCCTTCTCAAACTATTCCAGAAAATTGAGGAAGATGGAGCACTTTCTAACACATTCTACCAGACCAACATCATCCTTATCCCAAAACCAGACAAGGACAATACAAAGAAGGAAAATGACAGGCCAATATCACTGATGAAAATAGATGCAAACATCCTTAACAAAATATTGGCAAACCAAATACAGTGACACATTAAAAAGATCATACACCATAACAAGTGGGATTTATACCAGGGACACAGGGATGGTTCAACATCTGCAAGTCAATCAACGTGATACACCACATTAACAAAATGAGAAACAAGAACCACGTGATCATCTCAATAGACCCAGAGAAAGCATTTGACAAGATCCAACAGCCATTTACGATAAAATCTCTCAATAAAATGGATAAGAGGGAAAGTACCTCAACATAATAAGGAACACATATGACAAACGCAGAGCCAACATCATACTCAACGGGGAAAAACTGAAAGCACCCCTCTGAGAACAGGAACAAGACAAGGGTGCCCACTCTCACCACTCTTAATCAACATAGTCCTGGAGGTTTTGGCCATAGCAACTAGGCAGGAAAAAGAAATAAAAGGAATCCAAATAGGCAAGGAAGAAGTGAAACTCTCGCTGTTTGCAGATGACATGATCTTATATGTAGAGAACCTTAAAAAATACTGTGGAAAACTACAAGAAGTAAGTAACAATTACAGCAAGGTTGCAGGGTACAAAATCAACTTATGTAAACCAGTAGCATTTCTATACTCTAAGATAAACTAACAGAAAGAGAACTCAAGAACACAATCCTATGCACAATCGCAACGAAAAGAATAAAATATCTCGGAATAAATTTAACCAAGGAATTGAAAGACCTATACAGTGAAGACTACAAGCCTTTCCTGAACGAAATTGATGAAGACATAAAGAGATGGAAAGACATTCCATGCACATGGATTGGAAGAATAAACATAGTTAAAATGTCCA
>NW_025800829.1:0-1553 GCF_021613505.1 Equus quagga | reverse complement strand
GTGCTGGGCAGGTGCTCCCAGTGTCTTTGGCACGTGGTACTGGCATGTCTGAGAGGTGATTCTGGCATGCCCTTCAGGTGATTCCAGAGTGTCCAACAAGTGGTTCTGGCACAGCCGGCATGTGATTTTGGCGTGCCCGATAAGCGGGTCCTGCGACTCAAGCAGGTGTTCCGGCGTGCTAGGCAGGTGGTTCAGGCATGTCCGGCAGGTGGTTCCAGTGTGTCTGGTACGTGGTTCTGGTACGTCTCAGAGGTGGTTCCGGGATGTCCGCCAGGTGATCCCAGAGATTCCGACAAGTGGTTCTGGCGTAGCCGGCAGGTGATTGTGGTGTGTCTGGTAGGTGGGTCTGGCCAGTCGAGAAGGTGGTTCTGGCGTGCTGGGCTCGTGGTTCAGGCGTGTCTGGCAGATGGTTCCAGTCTGTCTGGGAGGTGGTTCCGGCGTGTCCGGCACATGCTTCTGGCACGTCTGAGATGTGCTTCTGGCATGTCCGGCAGGTGATTCCGTATTGTCCACCAAGTGGTTCTGGCATAGCCGGCAGGTGATTTTGCCGTGTCTGTAAGGTGGTTCTGGTGAGTAGAGCATGTGTTTTGGCCGAGCTCGGCAGGTGCTTCCGGCGTCTCAGGCACGTGGTTCTGGCATGTTTGAGAGATGGTTCTGGCATACCCGGCAGGTGATTCCGGAGTGTCCAGCAAGTGGTTCTGGCATAGCTGGTATGTGATTTTGGCGTGTCTGGCCGGTGGGTCCTGTGAGTCGATGAGGTGGTTCTGGCAATCTCGGCAGGTGGTTCATGCACGTCTGGAAGGTGGTTCAGTCCTGTCTGGCAGGTGCTTCCAGCGTCTCCAGCTCGTGGTTCTGGCACGTCTGAGAGGTGGTTCCGGCATGCCCGGCAGGTGATTCCAGAGTGTCCGCCAAGTGGTTCTGGTGTAGCCGGCAGGTGATTTTGGAGTGTCCGTCAGGTGGGTCCTGGTAGTGGAGCAGGTGGTTCCAGCGTGCTAGGCAGGTGCTTCCAGGGACTGCAGCACGTGTTTCTGGCACATCTGAGAGGTGGTTCCGGCATGCCTGGCAGGTGATTCCAGAGTGTCCAGCAAGTGCTCTGGCGCAGCCGGCATGTGATTTTGGCATGTCCAGTAAGTGGGTCCTGCGAGTCAAGCAGGTGTTTCCGGCGCGTTCGGCAGGTGGTACAGGTGTGTCCGGCAGGTGGTTCCAGTCTGTCCAGGTCGTGGTTCCGGCGTGTCCGGCACGTGGTTCTGGTACGTCTCAGAGGTGGTTCCGGCATGCCCGGCAGGTGATTCTGGACTGTCCACTAAGTCGTTCTGCAGTAGCTGGCTGGTGATTTTGGCTTGTCCGGAAGGTGGTTCCGGCATGTTGAGCAGGTGGTTCTGGCGAACTCGGCAGGTGCTTCCAGTGTCTCAGGTACGTGGTACTGGCAGGTTTGAGAGGTGGTTCTGGCATGCCTGGCAAGTGATTCCAGAGTGTCTGGCAAGTGGTTCTGGCATAGCTGGCAGGTGATTTTGGCGTGTGCAGCAGGTGGCTCCTGTGAGTCCAGCAGGTGG
>NW_025800828.1:0-1205 GCF_021613505.1 Equus quagga | reverse complement strand
TGAGCAAGAAAAACAAAGCCGGCGGAATCACAATCCCCGATTTCAAAACATACTACAAAGCTACAGTGATCAAAACAGCATGGTACTGGTACAAAAACAGGTCCACAGATCAATGGAACAGAATTGAAAGCCCAGAGATAAAACCACACATCTATGGACAGCTAATCTTCGACAAAGGAGCAGAGGGCCTACAATGGAGAAAAGAAAGTCTCTTCAACAAATGGTGCTGGGAAAACTGGACAGCCACATGCAAAAGATTGAAAATCGACCATTCTTTTTCACCACACACCAAAATAAACTCAAAATGGATCAAAGACCTAAAGATTAGGCCTGAGACAATAAGTCTTTTGGAAGAGAATATAGGCAGTACACTCTTTGACATCAGTTTCAAAAGAATCTTTTCGGACACTGTAACTCCTCAGTTGAGGGAAACAATAGAAAGAATAAACAAATGGGACTTCATCAGACTAAAGAGCTTCTTCAAGGCAAGGGAAAACAGAATTGAAACAAAAAAACAGCTCACTAATTGGGAAAAAATATTTACAAGCCACTTATCCGACAAAGGGTTAATCTCCATAATATACAAAGAACTCACACTGCTTAACAACAAAAAAACAAACAACCCGATCAAAAAATGGGCAGAGGACATGAACAGACATTTCTCAAAAGAAGATATGAATATGGCCAATAGACACATGAAAAGATGTTCATCATCGCTAATCATCAGGGAAATGCAAATCAAAACTACACTAAGATATCACCTTACCCCCGTTAGATTGGCAAAAACAGCCAAAACCAAGAACGACAAATGTTGGAGAGGTTGTGGAGAAAGAGGAACCCTCATACACTGTTGGTGGGAATGCAAACTGGTACAGCCACTATGGAAAACAGTATGGAGATTTCTCAAAAAGTTAAAAATAGAAATACCCTATGACCCAGCCATCCCATTACTGGGTATCTATCCTAAGAACCTGATATCAGATATCTCAAGAGTCCGTTGCACCCCTATGTTCATCGCAGCATTATTTACAATAGCCAAGACGTGGAACCAGCCTACATGCCCAGAAACTGATGATTGGATAAAGAAGATGTGGTATATATACACAATGGAATACTACTCAGCCATAAAAAAAGACGAAATTGGCCCATTCACAACAATGTGGATGGACCTCGAGGGCATTATGTTAAGCGAAATAAGTCAGTCA
>NW_025800827.1:0-2704 GCF_021613505.1 Equus quagga | reverse complement strand
GGTTCACGGTTTCAAGTCTGCCATTCAAGGCTCTTATCCATTTCGGGATGGTGTGAGTGCCAGGTGTAACATCATGGTCTTTTCTCGATGTGTTCCATGTGGCTGTGCAGGTTTCCCAGCACCGCTTATTGTAGACACTCTCCTTTCTCCGCTGTCTCCTCTTGGCTCCCTGCTCGAAAAGGGGCTGTCCATGTACTTTTGATTTGGGCTCTTGGCTCTCGATTCTTTTGCATGGGTTTGTGTGCCTGTTTCTGGGCCAAGACTTTCCTTTGTGGTACCTAGCACTACGTCCTCTATGTTGAAATCAGAAAGTGTGAAACGTGCTGCTTTGTTCGTTTCCCTGAGGATTCCTTTGCCTATTCAGGGTCTCTTGTTGCTGGCTAGAAACTTTAGGATTCCCTCTTCTGTCTCTGTCGCAAATACTGCTGTAACTTTGACTGGGATTGAATGAAATCCAGAGATTCCTTTCTCCGGTACGGACGTTTCAAGTGTGTTAATTGTTCCATTCCTAGATCCTCGAATATCCTTCTTTCTCCTTGTGCCTCTTGAATCTCTTTCCCCAAACGTTTGCTAGCTGTCGATTGAAATACCTTTCACCTGTTTTGCTAAGTTTCTTCATAGAGATCTTATTCTTCTCACTGGAAGGCTGTATTATATTTTTTTGAGCTTTGGTTTTTCTATTCTTTGCAACTTTTAATTGGTTTTGTTTTGGCAGAAGTGCATCGCTGAGCTTACATCTGCCTGCTACACTATTGTATATGCTGTGGAAGTCTGGCCCTGTCTAACGTCCCTTCCCCTCTGACTCTACACTAACTCGGACGCCTGCCCCCCAGTGACTGAAGCAGTGGTGAGCAGGCTCACGCCCAGGAATCCACCCGACCCACCTCGGGCTACCTACACAGTAGGTGTGGACCTCACTGCTGCACCACCGGCCGGTCGCTTTCATGTTCCATTGGCCACCTGCAGTTGACTGCAATGGGAGTTGAATATGCGACTTGAGCCCAACTCTGGCACTGCGTAGATGAGGCCAGGTTGTTTTTCACGTACAGTGTGATTTGAGAGGATTTGTCATAATTGTGTGTCTTCTGTCCCACAAAGCTTCATGGACACAGGGTTTCAGAGCCCGCTTGGAGCAGTCTCATAACTCACCCTTCCCAGTTAGCCCATGCTTGACCTTTGCTGCCGTTTTTGGCTAGTGAATTTCTCTGACTTTCAAACGTTCAAGCAGAGTCTGTCCAAAGACTGACATCTTTCATTGTCGATTATTCAGGTGTGATTTTTTTCTGTTTGCCTTGCATTTTCTGGGAACATTTTTTCTTTTCCATAGTATACTCATCATGGTCTTTCTTAGCTATCTACCTTAGACATGCTTACCAGTCCGTTCTCCTTCAGTCCAAGTGATTAGTTTTGTATTTCTTTAATCACCGTATGTTCTCTAGGCAGAGGTGTGACTGCTTTCGTGATTCTTGGTTGTTCTCTTGGAATTTGCACCGGTCACTGGTGGCAATCTTTGCTATCCTAGCCTAGGTCAAACTAAGTACTGAGAACAAGTGGTCGTCTGGATTGGTTTGACATCTTGAGATCAGAAACTCCAAATTCGCAGGGGTCCTGGCAACACCCTCACAGACATAATGTTTTGAGACAAATTAGACAAATCTGATGAATTCCTCTCTCCAGGAAAGATATTTTTCTGTCTTCTTCTGGATATGGGAAGTTTCAAGCTTGACCACTGATCCTTGAACGTTCCCCTAGGTTCCGTCTAGATACGGGCATAATTTATTTCTATAGGGTGTGCCGTTTGTTTGCCATACATCCTCAGTCCTGGCCTGTTTATTTCATTTGAAACAGAATTGTCATGTTCTAATTTTCAGCCAACTTCCTCACATACGGGGTCAAAACACATAATCAATAATCCTTCTTTGGCAAGATTTAGGGGGAGAGAACTTGATTGGAGCCAAACTGAGCACTCCAGCCTGGGAGGGCAACCGTAACAAAGGAACAAATCCCTCTGGAAAAGGGTGCTTTTCAGCACCCTTGTAGAGCACTTCCAAACAAAGAGACATAGCCCAAGCATGACAGGGCTCCATTGCTTCAAGGCTTTCAAGACATCTCTTGGGACACATTAGCATGTACCCAGTGGGCCCCCGTGACGCCTGAGCTATTGAAAGTGAGACTGATCTTCAAAGGGTACTAGGGGCCTAGGAATGGAGGCATCGATTCTTCTCTTCAATATCCTCAAGACATCATTCTTGACTTTGCATTATGCTTAAGGCAGAAGGGCACTGTAGTTCTGATGGGCCCCAAGTCCAGCCTCTTGTTTCCAATCAAGTTTCAAGCTTGAGTCAGCATGGCCTGCCCGTAGACTTGAATAGATGACAATGTTCTCCTCTCAGTGCTTGTCCCTCTCTTCTTGGTTCTGGCCAAGGATTCCTTTCTTATCCCTTGAATCAGACTCTGTTTTATCTCTTCCAGTTTCTGTGCCCGCTTTCTGTTTGTCAAAGCTGTTTCTGGGTATCTCTCCCTTTAATAGCCTAGCCTAGGCCAATCCTCAGACTGTGACCATGTGGCCATATTGGCGGACAGGGTCAGCATGATGTCATAAACAACCTCAAAATTCTAAGTTGTCCTGACAACCTCCATGCACACAGATCTTCAGAGCCATCTCAGACCACTCTGGCTCGTCACCATTTCCAGGTAGGATAGT
>NW_025800826.1:0-3446 GCF_021613505.1 Equus quagga | reverse complement strand
TACTGTTCACTCTCATCAATGCCAAGTCCTGGCCACCGATATCACCTCTTTTGTTGCAGTTTAATCCTTACAGAACAAGGTTGAGTAATAATAGAGATAAAGGTCACTTTGCTTATTCTCTATCTTTGCAGAAATGCCCCCTTTCACCATTCCATCAACTAAGATGCTTATGGAAATTTTCATGTACTTAAATATGAGAAAATATAAAAGAAATAGATTCGAACTATTTAATCTCTGAAAGCTTGTTAGATGTGTCCTGTGAATCTGTGTCTCATGTCATTCTGTGGAGTATTTCTATAATTTCTAAGGAAATTGGTAAATTTACTTATTCTGTCTCTAATGGATCCAATTTGTGCCTTCCCAGGACAGGATGCATTTACTGTATTTTTTAATAGAATATATTTTAGAATTTTTTGTCATTTTTCATGTTTTCCACATGAGACCAGCAGGGGGCACTGTGGGATTGCCCTGTGGTCCTTACACACATACTCAGTGAGACTTAGGGGCTGGACCCTGTGCTCACTGAAGAGGACTGAGCAGCTGTGTCCTCTCTGGCCCAGCAGAGTTCCCCGAGCAGGGACCTTTGTGTTGTCTCAGCAGGTGCTTCCTCCCAGGGCTCTGCCAAGGTTTAAAGCTGACCTCCATCCTCCTCAGTCTGTGTTGTAAGATGAGCTCCACCACCAGGGATTGGGGAGGGGCTGGGCAGGCACTGGATGGAAACCCATTTGCATGGGCAGCCCCTCTTGTGGCAGACATGGAGAAGAAAAGGAGGCCTGGGGCAGCCCAGCCCCACTGTGGGGACCAGGGGTCTGTGTGCAACATGGCCTGGACTCCTCTGCTCCTCGTGCTCCTCTCTAACTGCACAGGTTGTAGAAGGCCTTGGAGGCACAGGGTGCCCTCCAGTTTCTGTCCGTTCTTGCTCGGACTCCTGAGAAACCTTACCTGGGTCCCTGCCCCATCACCTATGAGTGTCTGTGTCTGCAGGTTCCCTCTCCCAGCTGTGCTGACTCAGCTGCTGTCCCTCTCTGCATCTCCCAGAACATTAGACAGACTCACCTGCAACCTGAGAAGTGGCATCAATGTTGGCAGCAAAGATACATTCTGGTACCAGCAGAAGCCAGGGACCCGTTACCAGTGTCTCTCTACTCCACACAAATGCAGATAAGAACCAGGGCTTCAGGTCCCCAGCTGCTTCTCTGGATCCAAGGAGGCCTCGGACAATGCAGGGCTTCTGCTCATCTGTGGACTCCAGCCTGGGGACGCAGCTGACTATGACTGTTCATCTGGCACAGTGAGGCTTCTGATGGTGACATAGGCAGAGAGGGAAATGGGACAAAAACCTCAGTCTGCTTAGGCACTTGGAATAAGTTCTTCTGCAATGTAAAAGTAACGAGTATACACACCAACTATACCTCAAAGTAGGTTCCGGTTCACATTGGCTGTCTTCCCAATTTTCCAGTCAATATTTCTGAAGACCTAGGAAAACAAACAACAAAATGAAAAATAAGCCAAATAAAATAAAATTCTCATGATGACCCTGCACATTTACCTCGCGACCCATATGTGATGATATCAGAGTATTTTTAGCTGGGGTTTTTGTCTTCAAAGCTGGCAAATCAGCCTTTTCTAGATTTTTTCTTCATGGAAACCCAGGGTCCATGCAACAGGTACACAGCCCTCCACAGCAGGGACTCTGCTCTGTGAGGGGTCAGAGTGGAGACCTTCCCTCCCTCCCAGGCTCCTGTGCTCAGATTAGGCTGAGGCTCACTGTGTTCAGGGAGAAGACACCAAGATGTCAGATGCTGTTGTGAGAAACATCCCAGGAGGAATTCCAGGCACAGAGCTGGTCTGGCACACTTGCTGGGTGCCTGGACCTACAGTTGTGATGTCAGGGAGAAGGTGAGGAAAATGCTGAGCCTGCTTCAGGGAAGTTGGGTGAAGTAGGTCCTGTGGATGTGACTTTCCTACAGCTGAGCTCACTCAGGCCTCACGCGAACCCATGTGAGTGGGTGTTCCTGAGCCTACAGGTACAGATGTGAGTTTTCCTCTCCTCTTATATCTCAGTGGACCTTTCCAGCTAGACAACGTGTCGGAGAGAGTCAGTGGAATATGAGGGAGCAGAAGCTCCCCAATATGTGCATGAAGTAAATCCAACCTGTGAAGCTCTCTAGAAGGACCCAAACCATCTTCTGTAATAACACAAACGTTGTAGGTTGTCATGGAAACCCCAAAACCAACGACTTCCAACTACAGCCTCTACGTTTGACCTAGAACAGCAGTGATGGGCCTTCAGGGGTTCCAGACCAATCTCCAAATCCAGGTCTGTCATCCTAACCTCCTGAACCAACCTGACGATGAGGCTGATTGTTACTGTCAAACAGCTGCACACAACCTCCATGCCATTCCCATGCCATTCATGGGGAGTGAGACAAAGATCTGCCCTCCACTCCCAAGTCTCACCTAACTCTCCTCTGTCGCTGCTTGTGGCCAACACCAGCCCAGGGTTTGGCTTCTGCTGTCACTTGTGCAACTAAAACCAGAGAGACTGATGCTTTTGAGTCATTCTAAATTTATCAATGCAATGAAAACAACCCATTTAACTACTCATTTTCCAATGTAAGAAAATCACTTTGTCACCAGAACTTACAATCACACCTCCCCGTCTCATGCTGGGTAGGATGACGTGGAGAAGAGAAGTCCAGCCAGTGTGACCCCGGAGACCCAGGTCCTCCTCTGCTCAGTCCTCTACATGTCCCATAAGCCTGGCCCTGGCTTTGCTGATCATTCCTGGAGATCTGGAACCTTCCCAAAATGGGTTTTTCTTCTTCTCCTCAGATCACATCCTCTAGGAACTCCTGGATCCCAGGTGCAGGAGAGGACTCTTCCCGTTAAGGACCTGGCTCTCAGGCCCATCACCTCCTCACTTTCCCCAGTTTAATCCAGTGAATCTTAATTGTTTTGCAGCTAGAGTTTTTTTTTTTTTTTGTTTATTTTTTGGGATGCGAGAGGATATTTGAAGGTGCCTTACTTTTTTGGGACCTAGAGTCTATGAACCAACCCTTATTATCACAGAGAACCCTGATATTACAGGAACATTTCCAGAAAGCCCTGTTCTTTCTTCAATGTCAGAATATGGAGCAGTTACCAAATAAACCTGATCAGGGCCCAGTATGGGTTGGGTGACAGATCTTGGATGCCACCAAGTCAAGGAAGGAGGATGAATCTCAGAAAAGACAAATGTTCATAGTAATGTTTTACTCACCCATCTTCTGACTGAAAATAATGATAAAACTAGACTAAAATAGTAAAAACAATCCTAAATATATCCTAGATTCAGAAGACAAAAGAATAAATCTCCAGAACAGCAATAAAGGGCAAATGAGCCCAGAGAGGTCAGCAGGAGGTAGGACACGATTTCCCTGATGGCACTGTATTCTAGTGGCCAA
>NW_025800825.1:0-3750 GCF_021613505.1 Equus quagga | reverse complement strand
TCTTGACTTTTGCAAAGTTAAGTTAAATGATAAAAAGATGAATATGCGGGTCATTTTTGGATAGGATGAAACACTGAATCATTATTAATAAACATATCTAAGTTATCTACTTTGGGCTTCTTATGGAAGAGGCTAAAAGCGTGTGGGTGTATCAAAAAGCATGCCTGTGTTTTATTGTAAAGCTGCATGTTTCTAAAGTTATGAAGTGTTTAGAATGCTGATATAAAAGACAATTCATAATTATTTACTTTTTAGTGTTTAGTAGATCTGTTAAGGCTTAAAATTTCTAATTAACTTATGGAATTAAAGCTACAGGAAATTAATAAGGAAAAGAGCTCTGTATTCAGGGAAGTTAAAATGTATGCTTTCAGTAAAAAAGGTATAAAGAATGGAAATATTTTTGTTTGATGGGTGAAAAAAGATAAATTTGTCCTAATGTACTAGAAAGGAAAAAAGAAAGAGTTGTTGAAACATTCTGAAAACGAAAAAGAAAGTTGTAGAAGGTTTGTGAAGTAGAAATTCTGAAAAGAGTTTTATGCCTACTCAAGTAGACTAAAGTAAGTTCAATTAAGTGAATGAGTTTGAATGTTCAAAATAAGTAGGTGCAGAAATTGAAATTTGGTTTTCTCTAAAAGGATACTTTTTCTTGAACTTTGGAATCTGCTCTTGATAAAGAGCTTATAAAGCTGTTCCTTTGAGTAAGTCTACCTAAGAGAGAAATGTGTTTTGTGAAAATAATGACTGAGGTCACTCTTAAGATTTTTGACTCTTTCTGTCATCAATTTGAATAGATACCTGAGCATTGTTTCACAGTGAGTGTTGTTTCCTATTTGAAGAAGCATTTTAAAAACTTTGGCTATGTTTTGACAAGCTTCTCCCTCAACAATATTCAAATCCTGAATGAAGTCTTTCTTTTGACCTGGTAGACAGAAGAGAAATTACTCTGAGGATTTTCAGAGGGCCCCTGAGACTTCTCAAAGAAATTTGCTCTCTGTTCCTGTAAGGAGGAAAACATTAAACTAATTAGGCTTTTTTTTCTATTAAATTACATGGGAAACATTGTGAAACAAGTGATGATAGATATTCTTAGGTGGTATTAGATGGGTAAATGTTATTAATATAGATGTCTTCAAATTATATAGAATTCCTAAGATTCTGATCTCTCCTGGTTATCAGTCATAAGTCCACTTATTATCTGGAAGGGTCATATGTCACAGAAGTATCCAAGTTTCTTTGTCAATTGCCCTTTTGAGTCCTTTGTCCATTTGCAGATAATTGTTGTTTTTCTCTGATGCTTTTTTCTTTTGCAAATATGTTTCATCTTCCGAAATATTCCTGGAAAGGATGCTGACACAGAGGATCTAAACTACAGGTTTCTGATAAGCTTTCAGATTGTAAAACTGAGCTGAGTAAGAAACTACAGAACTGTAGCAGAAACTAAGCTCCTCGATCTGCTAAGGACAGCCCAACAACAGGGAGAGGATGTTTCAAACCACACATCTGAGAAGGGCTGAATAGCCAAAAGACCCAATGACCACACACCTCTCCACAAGAGAAAAAACAACAAGCCCATTAAAACCTGGGAAGAAGATGGAAAGAGAGATTTACGCCAAGAAGACAGAAAGGTGGCCAACAGCTGTATGAACACATGTTCAACACCATTAAGTATAAGGCCAACGCAAATCCTCACGGCAATGAGATGACAGCTCCCTGTGTTCAGAATGGCTATAAGGAACAAGACAGGAAATAAGTGTCAGAGAGAAGGTGGAGAGAAGGGAAGAGTCCTGCACCAATGGTGGGAGTGCAAACCGGTGAGGGCACTAGGCATAGCCATGTGAAATTGCCTCAGAAATTTCCAAATCCATCTACCATATGATCCAGCTATTCCTCTCCAGCGTGTTTATCCAAAGAACTGTGAAACACTAATGCACACAGATCCGTACCCCACTGTGTTCACCACAGCCTTAATCCCGATATCCAAGACTTGGAAGCCGCCCTGGTGCCAATCAAAGGACCCAAGGGGAAGGAAGTTGGGCTATATCCACACAAAGGCAAAACACTCAGCTGTAAGAAACAGTGAAGTCCAGCGATTTGTGACACCAGAATCACTCCTGAGGGTGGGAGGGGAACTGAAACAAGCCCAAGGGAGAAATCAAATACCATCGCACCTCACTTACAAGCAGAAGATTAAAATAAGGACCAACAAACAGGTGGAACGTGATATGGGATTGGTGGTTCCCAGAGGGAACGGGTGGCAGTGGACGGTGGGAGAAAGCGTTGATTAGGCACAAGTGTGGGGTGTGGGCCTGTAATTAGGCTTACTGTGGGGAAAAAAGATGTAGCATACACAGAAGTCTAAATCTATGAGGATGTAAATCCGAAAGCTATAGGATTTTCTAATGCTAGGTTATGGAAATCAATTCACCTAAAATCAAAAGTCCATAAAGGCAAGCAGGTTTAAGGGATAAAGTTTGCAGGCTGAAAGAGTTTAGAGATTATGAACTTCAAAGGATTGATAATCACCTCGAAATGCTTAATGATCCAACATAAAGGTAGACCATTGCGAAGAGATGAAGAGGAACACTACCAACAGAACCTGACCCGTGCTAAACTCCTGAGCCAACTGAAAATGTTGCTGTCCACGATGTTACTGCTAATTAACTTTACGAATAATCAATGCAGACCATCTTCCCAAGTTCAAGCCAAAGGTTGGTCCAAAAGTCCAATTCAGGGCCAGCCCTCTGGTGTAGTGGGTAAGTGTCCATGTTCCACTTGGACGGCCTGGGACTGGCAGGCTGGCATCTCATGTGCAGATCCGATTAGGAGCATTAGGAAATATAGATTTCAATGTATGGTGCCGACAGAGATCATGAAGAAGTAGAAATTGTGAGGATGCCTTATGAATACACACCAGGAAATGAACCATGAGAATATTACAATCTATGAACACATCAGGTACACTTCCCCAAATGATGAAGGAAGGAAAACATCTGACCTGCCAAGGTGGAAACACCAGACTGCTATGAGTTGACATGACCATTGCTCATCAGAGGATTGCTTGGGTAACTTCAGCTTCGCAGGGACACCAGGACTTTCTGTGGGGAAAGTCCACACATTTGGCCACATCCACAAAAGATAAGATATAAATCCCAGGACTATCTTAAAGGAAAGAAACCACTGTCTAGAAGGAAGGTAGTAGAACTTTCAAGGTTCGAGGGTAAAGTTAGAAACCGACAAGAAGTCCAGAAAAAGGAAAACTATCGCACCTGGAAAGGGGGAGTCGTCAGACTGGTATGAGATGGCTCTGAAACACTGTGTGCATGGAGGTTGTCAGGACAACTTAGAATTCTGAGCATGTTTATGACATCACGGTGACCATGTCACCAAAGTTTGCCATAGGTTTGCAGCTCTAGGATTGGCCTGGGCTAGGATATTCAAGTGAGAGGTACACAGAAACAGCTTTTCCAAACACAAACCGGGCACAGAAACTTGAAGACATCAAAGAGACGCTAATTCAAGGGATGAGAAAGGAATCATTGGGAAGAAGAGACAATAGAGGGTCAAGTACTCAGAGGACAACATTGTCATCTACGTAAGTCTGGGGAGGCCATGCTGATTCAAGCTGGAAATGTGTTCTGAAAAACGAGGCCGCACCAGGGGCTTATCAGACCTACATTGTCCTTCTGCCTTACCCATAATACAAAATCAAGAATGATCAATTGAGGACATTGAAGAGAAGAATCGAGGACT
>NW_025800824.1:0-1125 GCF_021613505.1 Equus quagga | reverse complement strand
GCAGGCTGGGATGCAAAACAGAGAAACAGAACCAAGGAACAGAATCAAGAGCCCAGAGGTATAGGGACACATATATGGACACCCCATTTTCGACCACGGAGCCAAGAGGAGACAGTGGAGAAAGGAAAGTCTCTACAATAAACGGTGTTGGGAAGAGTGCAGAGTCTCATGTAAGACAAGGAGAGTAGACCACGGTGTTACACCAGGCACAAACGCCAACTCGAAATGGATTAAAGTCTAGAATGTAACACTGGAAACCATGAGACTTCTGGAAGAAAACGGAGGTAGCGTGTTCTTTGTCATTTGTCTTAGCCTCATATTTGGAAGAAGCATGTCTGTCTGGGAAAGGGCAATAAAGGAAACAAGAAACAAATGGGAATACATCAAACACAAAATCTTTTGCATAGCCAAGGAAATCATTGATGCAATGCAAAGACAGCACAACAACTGGGACAGGATGTTTGCAAGCCACACATTGGTGAAGGGGTGAATAGCCAAAAGATCCAATAAACTCATACAGCTCCACAAGAAAAAAAAAAACAAGCCCCATTAAAATCTGGGCAAAAGCTGGAAACAGGGATTTCTCCCAGGAAGATAGAAAGATGGCCAACGGGCTGTATGAAAACATGCTCATCATCATTAAGTCTCTGGTCAGTGCAAATCTGAAAGGCAATGAGATAGCTGCTCAAGGCAGTCAGAATGGCTATAAGGATGAAGACAGGAAATAAGTTTCAGAGAGGAGGTGGAGAGAAGAGAAGCCTCCTGCACTGCTGGAGGGAGTGTAAACAGGTGCAGCCACGACACAAAACAGTGAAGAGTTGCCTTAGACATTTCAGAATACATATACCATATGATCCAGCAATTGATCTGTGGTGTGTTTATCCAAAGAACGTGGAAACACTCAGACACAGAGATTGGTGCACACCTCTATTTACCCTGGCCTTATTCCCGATATCCAAGACTTGGAAGCCTGCCTGGTGCCCATCAAGGGATGAATGGAGAAGGAACATGGGCTATAGCCACACAAAGGCATAGTACTCAGCTATAGGAACGGATTCAGGCCAGCCATTTGTGACCACCAGAATGGCTCCTGAGGGTATTGGGGGAACTGAAAGAAGCCCCAGG
>NW_025800823.1:0-1422 GCF_021613505.1 Equus quagga | reverse complement strand
CATCTTCCCAAGTTCAGGCCACAGGTTGGTCCAAATGTACAAGTCAGGACCGGCCCTGTGGTGGAGCGGGCAAGTGCCCATGTTCCGCTTGGGTGGCCCGGGCCTCACCATTTCACAGCACGGGTGCAGATCACATTAGCACTGTTAGGAAATAGAGATTTCATGGTATGGTGCGGACAGAGGTCGTAAAGAGGTAGCAATTTTGAGGGTCCGTTATCAATACGCACCAGAAAAAGAACCATGAGAATATTCCTATCTATGAAGGCATCTGGTACACATTCCCCAAGGAAGAAGGAAGGAAAATATGGGACCTGCCAAGGTGGAATTGGCAGAGTGCTAGGAGATGACACGATCATTGCGCATCAGAGGATTGCCTGGGCAACTTCAACTTGGGACGGAGGCCAGGACTTTCTCTGGAGAAGGTCCACCCACTTGGCCCTCTTCCCAACACATAAGAGATAACACCCAGGGTAATCTTACAGGAAAGAGACCAGTGTCTAGAGAGAATGGAGCAGGCCTTTCCAAGTTCGAGGAGAAAGTTAGAAACCGACAAGAAATCCAGAAAAAGGAAAACTATTCTACCTGGAAAGGGGGAGGAGTCAGACTGTTCTGACATGGCTCTGAAACTCTGCGTGCTTGGAGGTTGTCAGGACAACTTAGCCTTCTGAGGTTCTTCATGACATCACGGTGAACATGTCCCCCAAGATGGCCGCATGGTTACAGTGTGAGCATTGGCCTAGGCTGGGCTATTAAAGGGAGACATACCCAGAAACAGCTTTGACAAACAGAAAGCGAGTACAGAAACTGGAAGAGACCAGACTCTGATCCCAGGGAAAAGAAGGGAATCCTTGGCAAGAAGCGAGAATAGAGGGACAAGCACTGTGAGGAGAACATTGTCATCATGTCAGATTCAAGTCTATGGGGAGGCCATGCTGATTCAAGCTTGAAACTTGATTGGAAACACGAGGCCGCACTTGGGCCTTATCAGACCTACAGTGTCCTTCTGCCTTAAGCATAACCCAAAGTCAAGAAGGATCTCTGGAGGACATTGAAGAGAAGAGTCGATGCCTCCTTTCCTAGGCCCCTAGCATTCTTGGAAGATCAGTCTCACTTTCCATAGCTCTGGCGTCACGGGGGCACACTGGCCACATGCTAATGCCTCCCAAGAGATGTCTTGGAAGCCTTGAAGGAATGGATGCCTGTCATGCTTGGGGTAGGTCTCTTTGTTGGGAAGGGCTCTACAAGTGTGCTGAAAATCACCCTTTTCCAGAGGGCTTGGATCCTTGGTGGATGCTGCCCTCCCAGGCTCGAGTGCTCACTTTGGCTCCAATGTAATTCTCTCCCCAGACCTCTTGCCGTAGAAGGATTATTGATTATGTGCTTTGACGCCATGTGGAAGGAAGCTGGCTGAAAATTAGAACA
>NW_025800822.1:0-4173 GCF_021613505.1 Equus quagga | reverse complement strand
TATCTGTTGTGATTTCTCCTCTGTCATTCCTGATTTTATTAATTTGCGCTTTCTCTCTTCTTTTCTTGGTGAGTCTGGCTAGGGGTTTGTCAATTTTGTTAATTCTTTCGAAGAACCAACTCTTTGTTTCATTGATCCTTTCTATTGTCTTTTTTGTTTCAATATCGTTTATTTCTGCTCTTATTTTTATTATTTCCCTCCTTCTACTGACTCTGGGCTTTGTTTGTTCTTCTTTTTCTAGTTCTGTTAGGTGTCGTTTGAGGTTGCTTACGTGAGCTTTTTCTTGTTTAGTGAGGTGAGCCTGTATTGCGATGAATTTCCCTCTTAGGACTGCTTTTGCTGCATCCCAAATGATTTGGTATGTCGTGTTCTCATTTTCATTTGTCTCCAGATAATATTTGATTTCTTCTTTAATTTCTTCAATGATCCATTGTTTGTTGAGAAGCGTGTTGTTTAGTCTCCACATTTTTGCACCTTTCTCTGCTTTTTTCTTGTAGTTGATTTCTAGTTTAATAGCGTTATGATCAGAAAAGATGCTTGATATTATTTCAACTCTCTTGTATTTATTGATGTTTGCTTTGGTTCCCAAAATATGGTCAATCCTTGAGAATGTTCCATGTGCACTTGAGAAGAATGTGTAACCTGCTGTTTTTGGATGAAGTGTTCTATATATATCTATTAAGTCCATCTGGTCTAATTTTTCATTTAATTCTATTATTTCCTTGTTGATTTTCTGTCTGGATGTTCTGTCCATTGGTGTTAATGGTGTGTTGAGGTCCCCTACTATTATTGTATTGTTGTTGATGTCTTCTTTTAGTTCTATTAAGAGTTGCTTTATAAATTTTGGTGCTCCTGTGTTGGGTGCGTATATATTTATAAGTGTTATGTCTTCTTGGTGGAGAGTCCCTTTTATCATTATATACTGTCCCTCTTTATCTTTCTTTATCTGTTTTGCTTTGAAATCTACCTTGTCTGATATTAGTATAGCGACACCTGCTTTCTTTTGTTCATTATTAGCTTGGAGTATTGTTCTCCATCCCTTCACTCTGAGTCTGTGTTTGTCTTTGGGGCTGAGGTGTGTTTCCTGGAGGCAGCATATTGTTGGATCTTGTTCTTTGATCCATCCTGCCACTCTGTGTCTTTTGATTGGGGAGTTCAATCCATTTACATTTAGAGTGATTATTGAGACGTGGGGGCCTACCACTCCCATTTTGTGTCTTGTTTTCCGGTTTTTTTCAGTTTCCTTTGTTTCTCGTCCCATGGTTTAATCTGTTCTGATGTAGAACTGCTACTCTCTGTTGTTGTCCTTCTACTTATCTCCTCTGCTCTTGGTTTTGTAGCCCCTTTCCTTTTTTGGATTTTTCAGGAATGAGGGTTTTCCTGAGGATTTCCTGAAGAGGAGGTTTTGTGGCAATGAACTCCCTTAATTTTTGTTTATCTGGGAAAGTTTTTATTTCTCCATCGTATTTGAAGGATATTTTCGCTGGGTAGAGAATTCTCGGCTGTAGATTTTTGTCCTTCAGATTTTTGAATATATCATTCCACTCTCTTCTAGCCTGTAAAGTTTCTGCTGAGAAATCTGCTGATAGCCTGATGGGAGTTCCTTTGTAGGTTAGTTTCTTTTGCCTGGCTGTCCTTAATATTTTCTCCTTTTCGTTGACTTTTGCTAGCTTCACTACTATATGCCGTGGAGTTGGTCTTCTTGCATTGATAAAGTTTGGAGATCTATTGGCTTCTGTCACCTGAAGATCCATCTCCCTCACCAGATTTGGGAAGTTCTCGGCCATTATTTCTTTGAATAGGTTTTCTGCCCCTTTCTCCTTCTATTCTCCCTCTGGTATACCTATAATCCTTATGTTGCATCTCCTAATTGTGTCTGATAATTCTCGGAGAGTTTCTTCATTTCTTTTAAGTCTTGCTTCTCTCTCCTCCTCTGCCTGCAACAATTCTATATTGCCATCTTCCAAATTGCTAATTCTTTCCTCCATATTATCGGCCCTACTGTTCAGAGCATCTAGATTTTTCTTAATCTCCTCTATTGTGTTCTTCATTTCCAATATTTCTGTTTGGTTCTTCTTTATCGTATCAAACTCTTTTGTAACATAGCTCCTGAACTCGTTGAGTTGTCGGTCAGAATTCTCTCTTAACTCATTGAGAATCTTAATGATGGCTGTTTTGAAGTCATCATCATTTAGGTTATACATCTCATTTTCTTTGGGATTGTTTTCTGTGTCTTTGTTGCTTTCTTTCTGTTCTGGAGATTTAATGTATTTTTTCATATTGCTTGATGTTGTTGATTTGTGCCTCCGCATGGAAATAGAGTTTAGTTGCTCCTTTCACTTGTTTCAGCTGCTGCGGAGGGAGGAGCAGCTGTTTATATTTCACCAAGCAGGAACCCTGTCCGTAGTTGCTAACTGGGCCTGGGCCCCTCTTCGTAGCCACAGTGGCCCTTTGGATTCCCTCCTCTGCCGTGGGGGCCGTCACAGGGGGGCTTCAGGCTGCAGGTGCCTACTGTTGCAGCCCACCTAGATGTGCTCTCTCCTTGGGGTCTGCAACGGTGTTATGGGCTTTTCCAGCAGCCAGGGGTGGGATCACTTATATTTGTCGCTCCGTTGCTGTCGGCACCCACCAAATCTCACTTGTCCTCTATAGGTCGCAGGATAGCTATTGGCATCTTCTACAGTCTGTGGTTAGTACACCTAGCTATGCTGCTTTTGCCCTGGGGTCTTCCAGCCTTGTGGCTGGCGGCTGGGTGCCTTCTACTGGTGCTGTGCAGAGGCTTTCCCTAAGGCTGCTGTGAGCCTGTAGGGTTTCCCCCTAGGCTACTAAGCTGGGTCTCTGGAACTCTCTCCAGCCCCAGTCCTCTCTGAGATCTCCAGCAATCCCTGGCCTCACGGGTTGGGCAACAGCAGCTGGGGGTCGCCCCGCCCTCAGGGCTTCTCTCCCGGCCTCTGCCGGAGCTGTGAATGCTGGGCGTGGCCCCTCTGCTAATGGCAGACAGAGAGTTTTGTCTGCTGCCCGGGCGGAGCTCCGGCGTTTCCCCTCCGGGTCGCAGGACCGGCCTTTTGAAAGTTCCCCCAGCCCCGGTCCTCTCCGAGATCTCCGGCAATCCCTAGCCCCACGGGGCGGGCAACGGCAGCTGGGGGTCGCCCCTCCCTCAGGGCTTCTCTCCTGGCCTCTGCCGGAGCCGTGAATGCTGGGAGTGGCCCCTCTGCTAATGGCAGACAGAGAGTTTTGTCTGCTGCCCTGGCGGAGCTCCGGCGCTTCCCCTCCGGGTTGCAGATCCGGCCTTTGAAAATTCCCCCAGCCCCGGTCCTCTCCGAGATCTCCGGCAATCCCTAGCCCCACGGGGCGGGCAACGGCAGCTGGGGGTCGCCCAGCCCTCTGGGATTCTCTCCGGGCCTCTGCCGGAGCCGTGAATGCTCAGCGTGGCCCCTCTGCTAATGGCAGACAGAGAGTTTTGTCTGCTGCCCTGGCGGAGCTCCGGCGCTTCCCCTCCGGGTCGCAGGACCGGCCTTTTGAAAGTTCCCCCCGCCCCGGTCCTCTCCGAGATCTCCGGCAATCCCTAGTCCCACGGGGCGGGCAATGGCAGCTGGGAGATCTCCGTGCCCTCCGTGTCTCTCTCTGGGACCCTCCGGGCGCCCCGAGCACCAGGCTGGATCCCCCCGCCAATGGCGGGGAGAGACTCTCCCCGCGGGCTCAGGTGTGCAACTCCAAAGTTTCCCTCTGCGTTTAGGAGTAATTGCAGGGGGTTTAGGTAGGGTTCTGGTCACCTATTTCCAGCGTCGCTCCTCTGTTGTGTTCTCGCTCCTGCCCTAGACGTGCGTGGATCCTCTGGGGGCGTCCGTTGGAAGAAAGCCGCTTGCGGGTACCAGGCTGCCCGTCGGGGTCGGAGAGCCCTCACCTATTTCCACCTCCTCCCGGAGGAAAGTCCATCCGCCTTCCGATGTATAGTCGCGTGTGTGTCTCAGACGTCCTGAGATGCTGTCTGGATATCCTTTGTCAAGCGATAAGTGTCCAAATAATTGTAGACTCGAAGGGCGAGAGACAAAGAGGACTACTCACGGCGCCATCTTGGCTCTTCTCAGATACGCCTTCTTCAAGCTTCTTCCTAAATGGCTTTAGTTCTGAGCCAGGGGGAGAATCAGCATCAGAGAACGCTTAGTTCACCCT
>NW_025800821.1:0-2742 GCF_021613505.1 Equus quagga | reverse complement strand
GATGAATGGAGAAGGAAGATGGGCTATAGCCACACAAAGGCATAGCACTCAGCTATAGGAACGGATTCAGGCCAGCCATTTGTGACCACCAGAATGGCTCCTGAGGGTATTGGGTGAACTGAAAGAAGCCCCAAGCGTATGGTCAAATACCACAGGATCTCATGCACAAGGAGAAGAGCAAGAACGGACCAACAAACAGGTATCACATGACAATGGATTGGCATTTCCCAGAGGGAAAGTGGGGCAGTGGCCAGAGAGAGAAAGTGTTGATTAGGTACAGATGTGTGGTTAGGGACAGTAATTAGGCTTACGTTGGTGAAGATGATGTAACCTACTCTGAAGTCTAAATCTATGTGGATGTAGATCTGAAAGCTATAGGTTATTATAACGTTGGGTTCCGGCAATCAATTCACATAAAACCAGAACTCCCAAAAGGGATGCAGATTTACAACCAGAAGCTTTGGAGACAGAAAGAGGTTAGAGAAGATGAACTTCCAAGTATTGGTAATCACCTCAACATACTCAATGATGCTACAGAAATGTAGACCTTTGCAAAGAGATGAAGAAGAATACTACCAAGAGAAAATGTTCCGTGCTAAACTCATGAACCAACAGAAAACGTTACCGTTCATGATGTTTCTACTGATTCCTTCACGAATGATAGAAGCAGGCCAACATCTTCACAGGTCAGGTCAAAGGGTGGTGCAAAAGTCCAATTCAGGGCTAGCCCTGTGATGTAGCATGTAGGTGACTATGTTCCACTTGGGCAGCCCGGGCTTCACCAGCTAGCATCAGGGGTGCAGATCAGATTACTAGCATTAGGAAATACAGATTTCAAGGTATGGTGGGAACAGAGATCATAAAGAAGGAGAAATTGTCGCGAGATCTTAACAATACGCATCAGAAAAAGAGCCATGAGTATATGACAATCTATGAACGCATCAGGAACACTTCCCCAAATGATGAAGAAAGGAAAACATGTGACCTGCCAAGTGGAATATTTAGACTGCTGGGAGATCACACCATCATTGTGCATCAGGGGATTGCCTGGGCAACTTCCAATTGGGAGGGCCTCCAGGACTTTCTCTGAGGAAAGTCCACCCAATTGGGCATATACACAATGGATAAGATATAAAACAAGGGATAATCTTAAAGGAAAGGAACCGGTGGGTAGAGGGAATGTAGCATACCTTTCAAGTTCCATGAGAAAGTTAGAAACTGACAAGAAATCCAGAACAAGGAAAACTATCCTACCTGGAAAGATGGCGTCGTCAGACTGATATGAGATGGCTATGAAACACTGTGTGCATGGAGGTTTTCAGGACAACTTAGAATTCTGAGGGTGTTTATGATGTCACGGTGAACGTGTCACCCAAGATGGCAGCAAGTTTAGAGTCCGAGGATTGCCGTGGCTAGGATACCCACGTGAGAGATATCCAGAAACAGCTTTGCCAAACAGAAACCGCACACAGAAACTTGAAGAGATCAAAGAGGCACTGATTCAAGGGATAAGAAAGGAATCATTGGGAAGAAGGGATACTAGAGGGGCAAGCACTGAGAGGAGAACATTGTTATCTACTCAAGTAGATGTGGAGGCCGTGCTGATTGAAGCTTGCAACTTGATTTGAAACAAGAGGCTGGACTTGGGGCATATCAGAACTACGTTGTCCTTCTGCCTTACTCATAATCCCAAGTCAAGAATGATCTCTTGAGGACATTGAAGAAAAGAATTGATGCCTCCTTTCCTAAGCCCCTAGCATTATTTGAAGAGAGGTCTCCCTTTGCATAGCTCTGGCGTCACGGGGTCCCACTGGGTACATGCTAAGGTGTCCCAAGACATCTCTGTGAAGACTTAAAGGAATGGATGATTGTCATGCTTGGGGTGTGTCCTTTGGTTTGGAGGGCTCTAGAAGTGTGCTTAAAAGCACCCTTTTCGAGAGGACTTCGTTCCTGTGTGAAGGCTGCCCTCCCAGGCTACAGTGCTCAGTTGGGCTCCAATGAAATTCTCTCCCCCACCTCTTCCCATGGAAACAGTATTGATTCCTTGTTCTGACAACATATGGAAGGAGGTTTGCTGAAAATTAGCACATTGCCATTATATTTAAATAAAAATACACCTGCCAAAGTTCAGAATGAAAATCAAACCAATAGGAAACCATGTAGAAATAAAAATCCCAGTATCCAGACGTAATCTGTTGGAGCATTCAATGATCAGGGGTCAAGTTTGAAACTTCCCAAATCCAGAAAAGAGACAGACAAATCACTTACCTGGAGGGAGGAATTCATCAGATTTCTCTAATTTCTCTCAAAAACATAATGTCTGTGAAGTTGGTTGCCCAGACAACCTTGAATCTGGAGTTTCTGATCTGAGAATCTCAAACCTACCAAGACGACCATGTGTTCTCAGGGCTAAGTGTCACCTGGGCCGGGATAGCAAAGATTCCTACAAGTGACCAATTGAAATTCCAAGACCACACCCAACAATCACGAAATGACTCACACGTCGGGCTACAGAACCTATGGTAATTAAAGACATACAAAACTCCTAACTTGGAAAGAAGGAGAACGCAGTGATAAGCAAATCGAACGGAGATATCTCAGCAAGACCATAACAATTAAACTATAGAAAAGAAAAAAGGATCCCGGAATATGGAGGCCAACAGAAATCAAAGCTGACTAATCCACAGTGAAAGACGTCAGTCATTAGACACACTCTGTTTGAACATTTGAAAGTCAGAGAAA
>NW_025800820.1:0-1048 GCF_021613505.1 Equus quagga | reverse complement strand
ACTGGGTGCACATGGGGGAGCTTGGAAGCAGGAAGCCATCTGGGTGAGCAGCAGCAGGAATTGGCTGAAGAAAAATTATGGGAAAATGAGGGGAGAAAATGCATAATAAATACAGCTTGCCTTGTTATGCAGATAAATCTCTCAGCTAAAAAAATTCTCTAGGGGTTGGCCTGGTGGTTCACTGGTTAAGTGCGCATGTTCCGCTTCGGTGGCCTGGGGTTCCCCGGTTCTGATCCCGGGTGCAGACATGGCACTACTTGGCATGCCATGCTGTGGCAGGTGTCCCACATATAAAGCAGAGGAAGATGGGTGTGGATGCTAGCTCAGGGCCAGTCTTCCTCAGCAAAAAGAGGAGGATTGGCAGCAGTTAGCTCAGGGCTAATCTTCCTCAAAAAAAAAAAATCTCTAGGGGCTGGCCTGGTGGCACACGGGTTAAATTCACACATTCTGCTTTGATGGCCTGGGGTTCACCAGTTCAGATCCCAGGTGCGGACCTACACAACACTTATCAAGCCATGCTGTGGCAGGCATCCCACGTATAAAGTAGAGGAAGATGGGCACGGATGTTAGCTCAGGGCCAATCTTTTTAAGCAAAAGAGGAGGGTTGGTGGGGAATGTTAGCTCAGGGCTAATCGTCCTCAAAAAAAAAGTCTCTAAGAGTCATTCTCTTTCTGGTGCAGATGCTTTCACTAATGGAAATTTCCTTTATAAACATAAATTTCCTTTCCAAAGAGGAAGTCTATCCTTCATTTAAAGCAGTCAAGGTGGAGATCAAGAGTTTTTCCTGCATCTGCTGGCTCTCGATTGCTTTTGGCTCAAAATAATTTGTACGTCAAAGTACCATACTTTGGGCATCTTCAGCACTCCTTCAAGAAGAAACAACTTGTTCTTGGAAATCTCTGTCTCCTCCCCAACCCAGATGCACTCAAGCTGTTAGGCGCCAAAGGCAAACAGGGTTCTGCCACAAGAAGCTTTGGGGAAGCCTCTTCACCCTCAAAGGCCTGAGACACACTAGAGGGATAGATCACTGCAGGTTCTTCAGCCATTG
>NW_025800819.1:0-1201 GCF_021613505.1 Equus quagga | reverse complement strand
CCTGATGCCAAAGCCAGATAAGGACAGTAAAAGAAAAGACATCTATAAACCTGTATCCCTGATGAATATAGATACAAAAATTATCAACAGATTATTAGCAAAATAAATTCAAAAACAATCAATGTGATAAAGACCATATATGACAAATCCACGGCTAACATTACACCCAAAAGTGAAAGTCTGAAATCTTTTCTTCTAAGATTGGGAACGAGACAAAGATTCCACTCTCACAATCTTGATTTAATAGAGTTTTGGAAGCCCCTGCTAATGCCATTAGGCAAGACAAAGAAATATGTCATCCAAATCAGAAAGAAAGAAGTAAAATTGTCACTTTAAAAATGATGTAACCCTGGGCCAACCCTGGGCCGCCGTAGCGGAGCACGCCAACTTAACCACTCGGCCATGGAGCCGGCCCCTCTGCCCATTTCTTAATTGGGTTGTTTGGTTTTTTTGTAGTTGAGATGTATGAGCGTATATATATTTTGGATATCAACTCCTCATCAGATATGTGATTTGAAAATATTTTCTCCCAATTGATAGGCTGTCTTTTCATTTTGTTGATGCTATTCTTTGCTGTGCAGAGACTTTTTAGTTTGATGTAGTCACATTTATTTTTTCTTTCATTTCCCTTCCCTGAGGAGACAGATCTAAAGAGATACTGCTAAGACTCATGTCAAAAAGCATAGGATCTATGTTTTCTTCTAGGAGTTTTATGGTTTTGGGTCTTACATTCAAATCTGTAATCCACTTTGAGTAATTTTTGTGTATGGTATAAGATAGTGGTCTACTTTCACTCTTTTGCATGTGGCTGTCCAGTTTTTCCAATACCACTTATTGAAGAGACTTTCCTGTCTCCACTATATGTTCTTGGCTTCTTTAAAATTAGCTGTCCATAAATATGTGGGTTTGTTTCTGGGTTCTCAGTTCTGTTTCTTTTATCTGTGTGTTTGATGTCTGCCAGTATCATTCTGTTTTGACTACTACATCTTTGTAGTATACTTTGAAATCAGGGAGGTGAGACCTCCAGATTTATTCCTTTTTCTCAGGATTGCTTTGGTTATTTGAGGTTGTTCATGTTCCACATAAATTTTAGGATTCTTTGTTCTATTTATAAGAAAAAATGTCACTGGGACTTTAATAGGGATTGTATTAAGTATGGAGATTGCTTTAGGTAGTGTGCACATTTTAACTATGTTAATTC
>NW_025800818.1:0-3488 GCF_021613505.1 Equus quagga | reverse complement strand
AACTGATCAATTGAATAGAGGCTTCTTGACACTCCAGACTATATTAAAGTGCCTTATAAACTAGTTTCACTGCAACCTGCCCTCTTTTGGTCTCCCTCTCTATTTCTCAGTTCAGTTTTTCTTTGTGTGTTGCTTCCTTCCATTGACAAACTTTGACCTTGTGACTTGGGAATATGACTTCTCCAAATTCCAAGTTTACTTAATGCAGATTAACCTTCAAAGCAGGAATAAACTCTCCTTTCCTCCTCCCAAGACACATATAAAAATTCCAGAGAAGGGCACTGATTGGCCCTGCTGGGTCATGTGCCTAGGCGTTATTGTGGAGAATGCCTGGGTAATGTGCTCACTCTGTACCCAGGGTCAGGGTTTGTTACCAGAAGAAGGCACATTGGAAAAAACCATGCTGAGCAATTAGAAGCAGTCATGTTGACAGTCCACCACTGTGTTCAGGTTTTAACAACCTCTACCACTTTTTTATTCTATCCATTACTCACTTCTTTGAGAGTACTTCACTTTGAGGGGTGGCTCAGTCTTCTTTAAATATTTAGAAAAACATCACTCTTAAAGAAATTATAAGATTTCGGATGAAGAGCCAAGATGGCGCCGTGAGTAGTCCTCTTTGTCTCTCGCCCTTCGAGTCTACAATTATTTGGACACTTATCGCTTGACAAAGGATATCCAGACAGCATCTCAGGACGTCTGAGACACCCACGCGACTATACATCGGAAGGCGGATGGACTTTCCTCCGGGAGGATGTGGAAATAGGTGAGGGCTCTCCGACCCCGACGGGCAGCCTGGTACCCGCAAGCGGCTTTCTTCCAACGGACGCCCCCAGAGGATCCACGCACGTCTAGGGCAGGAGCGAGAACACAACAGAGGAGCGACGGTGGAAACAGGTGACCAGAACCCTACTTAAACCCCCTGCAATTACTCCTAAACGCAGAGGGAAACTTTGGAGTTGCACACCTGAGCCCGCGGGGAGAGTCTCTCCCCGCCATTGGCGGGGGGATCCAGCCTGGTGCTCGGGGCGCCCGGAGGGTCCCAGAGAGAGACACGGAGGGCACGGAGATCTCCCAGCTGCCGTTGCCCGCCCCGTGGGACTAGGGATTGCCGGAGATCTCGGAGAGGACCGGGGTGGGGGGAATTTTCAAAGGCCGGTCCTGCGACCCGGAGGGGAAGCGCCGGAGCTCCGCCCGGGCAGCAGACAAAACTCTCTGTCTGCCATTAGCAGAGGGGCCACACTGAGCATTCACGGCTCCGGCAGAGGCCCGGAGAGAATCCCTGAGGGCGGGGCGACCCCCAGCTGCCGTTGCCCGCCCCGTGGGGCTAGGGATTGCCGGAGATCTCGGAGAGGACCGGGGCGGGGGGAACTTTCAAAAGGCCGGTCCTGCGACCCGGAGGGGAAGCGCTGGGGCTCCGCCCGGGCAGCAGACAAAACTCTCTGTCTGCCGTTAGCAGAGGGGCCACGCTGAGCATTTGCGGCTCCGGGAGAGGCCTGGAGAGAATCCCTGAGGGCAGGGCGACCCCCAGCTGCCGTTGCCCACCCCGTGAGGCTAGGGATTGCTGGAGATCTCAGAGAGGACTGGGGCTGGAGAGAGTTCCAGAGACCCAGCTTAGTAGCCTAGGGGTAAACCCTACAGGCTCACAGCAGCCTTAGGGAAAGCCTCTGCACAGCACCAGTAGAAGGCACCCAGCCGCCAGCCACAAGGCTGGAAGACCCCAGGGCAAAAGCAGCATAGCTAGGTGTACTAACCACAGACTGTAGAAGATGCCAATAGCTCTCCTGCGACCTATAGAGGACAAGTGAGATTTGGTGGGTGCCGACAGCAACGGAGCGACAAATATAAGTGATCCCACCCCTGGCTGCTGGAAAAGCCCATAACACCGTTGCAGACCCCAAGGAGAGAGCACATCTAGGTGGGCTGCAACAGTAGGCACCTGCAGCCTGAAGCCCCCCTGTGATGGCCCCCACGGCAGAGGAGGGAATCCAAAGGGCCACTGTGGCTACGAAGAGGGGCCCAGGCCCAGTTAGCAACTACGGACAGGATTCCTGGTTGGTGAAATATAAACAGCTGCTCCTCCCACCGCAGCAGCTGAAACAAGTGAAAGGAGCAACTAAACTCTATTTCCATGCGGAGGCACAAATCAACAACATCAAGCAATATGAAAAAATACATTAAATCTCCAGAACAGAAAGAAAGCAACAAATATACAGAAAACAATCCCAAAGAAAATGAGATGTATAACCTAAATGACGATGACTTCAAAACAGCCATCATTAAGATTCTCAATGAGTTAAGAGAGAATTCTGACCGACAACTCAACGAGTTCAGGAGCTATGTCACAAAAGAGTTTGATACGATAAAGAAGAACCAAACAGAAATATTGGAAATGAAGAACACAATAGAGGAGATTAAGAAAAATCTAGATGCTCTGAACAGTAGGGCCGATAATTTGGAGGAAAGAATTAGCAATTTGGAAGATGGCAATATAGAATTGTTGCAGGCAGAGGAGGAGAGAGAAGCAAGACTTAAAAGAAATGAAGAAACTCTCCGAGAATTATCAGACACAATTAGGAGATGCAACGTAAGGATTATAGGTATACCAGAGGGAGAAGAGAAGGAGAAAGGGGCAGAAAACCTATTCAAAGAAATAATGGCTGAGAACTTCCCAAATCTGGTGAGGGAGATGGATCTTCAGGTGACAGAAGCCAATAGATCTCCAAACTTTATCAATGCAAGAAGACCAACTCCACGGCATATAGTAGTGAAGCTAGCAAAAGTCAACGACAAGGAGAAAATATTAAGGACAGCCAGGCAAAAGAAACTAACCTACAAAGGAACCCCCATCAGGCTATCAGCAGATTTCTCAGCAGAAACTTTACAGGCTAGAAGAGAGTGGAATGATATATTCAAAAATCTGAAGGACAAAAATCTACAGCCGAGAATTCTCTACCCAGCGAAAATATCCTTCAAATACGATGGAGAAATAAAAACTTTCCCAGATAAACAAAAATTAAGGGAGTTCATTGCCACAAAACCTCCTCTTCAGGTAATCCTCAGGAAAACCCTCATTCCTGAAAAATCCAAAAAAGGAAAGGGGCTACAAAACCAAGAGCAGAGGAGATAAGTAGAAGGACAACAACAGAGAGTAGCAGTTCTACATCAGAACAGATTAAACCATGGGACGAGAAACAAAGGAAACTGAAAAAAACCGGAAAACAAGACACAAAATGGGAGTGGTAGGCCCCCACGTCTCAATAATCACTCTAAATGTAAATGGATTGAACTCCCCAATCAAAAGACACAGAGTGGCAGGATGGATCAAAGAACAAGATCCAACAATATGCTGCCTCCAGGAAACACACCTCAGCCCCAAAGACAAACACAGACTCAGAGTGAAGGGATGGAGAACAATACTCCAAGCTAATAATGAACAAAAGAAAGCAGGTGTCGCTATACTAATATCAGACAAGGTAGATTTCAAA
>NW_025800817.1:0-2569 GCF_021613505.1 Equus quagga | reverse complement strand
CCTAGAGCTCTTGATAATTTCAGAGAGTGGACTCCTGTCCCTGATCTGTTTCATTATCTTGCTCATATCCTATGTTCTCATGCTGGTCACCATCTGGCAGCACTCCTCCAGTGCATCCTCCAAGGCCGTGTCCACACTCTCTGCTCATATCACTGTGGTCACTCTCTTCTTTGGTCCTGCTATCTTCATCTATGCTTTCCCATTCAATAGTTATTCTGTAGATAAGTTTCTTTCTGTGTTTTACTCTACAATCACCCCTCTCCTTAATCCAATTATTTATACTCTGAGGAATCAGGAAATGAAGGCAGCCATTGGGAGACTGAGCAGCCAGCATGTTGGTTCCTGGCTCATCCACTAAATATTGTCTGCGATGACTGGTTATTTTGCGTGCTCTGCTATTTTTTTGAGTTTTAAGTCTTAAATATTTATTCAAATGATTGAAATGAAAATGTTAACTGCTGGGAGCCGTGGCTACATCATTTGATCGGCTGTTTGACAGGGTCCAGCTGATTAACTCCGAGGGGTGCAGGGTCGCCCATTGGTGAAGAATAACTGGCCAGCCCCTCACATAGTTCTGAAACCTGTGCTGCTTCTAATTCCCCTTCATTCCTTTTCCTTTCTTAACCTCCAGTTTTCACTCCTTTGGGTGGCTGCTTGGGAGGCACTACCTCCTGGGAAAATTAGATATAGTAAGAGAATGTGACCACCTGCAGGTAACTTTCAAGATATTTTTCAGTTAATTATTGGAGGAGCACACAGTCCCATTTGAGACAAGCAGAAAGGAATCTCCTGCCCAGATAAGATGTCGAATTAGGTTTATGGCCTCTGTCTGGTTAATGTTTCCTTCTCCCTCCAGTTCTTTGTCTAAATATATATGCATCGTCATTCTAAGTTTGTTGGTTAATTGGATGATCAAGAAGTATCTATATATTATTCTTGACCTTCTGCTTTCTGTTAAAATGTTATAGAGGTTTTCTCCTAAAAGCAATAAATAAATAATTGATGAGTAGAAGGGCCGAGGGGTGCAGGCGTGCCCCTTGGTGAAGAATGGCCGGCCGACACCCCTGATATTTTCTGAATTATATGCACGCTTTCTAGCAAGGTTATGTCTATACTTATTTCTGTTTTTTCATTCTTGAAGATATATAGTTTAACTTAGCTTTTCAGCCCTTTACTTTACTAACAAAGTGATACTTTCTCAGGCAGTGTGTTTAAGGGACTGTTAGCTCCACAATCTAAAAGACAAAGGAATGCTTTCACCCCCTAAAGGGCGAGAAAATGTAAAGATGTTTAACTGCCCACTGAGAATGCAGATAGCCCTGGGGATAAGACACCCTGGAGTCGCCTTTTGTTCCCATTAAACATCTACACTAATGGCGCAAATGATTGAGGGAGGCAGGGATGGCTCCACCAGGATGTAACCAGATGGACTGCTGTCCTGTCCGGAGGCCTGGACCTTCTCTCTTTGATTTAACTTTACCATGAATTACAACAGACGCCTGGGTACCTATCTCCTTTAGCTTAGAGACAACAAACACTAGTTAATTGCAGAGAAGACTACCATTAACCTTATGCTCTATAGAACAGAATGCTAATAAATATTCTTGTGCTCGTTTTTTACTTCCTTATCTCTCTGAGAATATTTGTAGAACTATTTCTGTACTAATCCTGAAAAATATATAAACGACACTGGTGCACAGTAAAGTCGGACTTGCTAACACCAACCCAAGTCTCACGTCCCCTTTATTTCCCCCTCAGTCATTGCGCCGACGCCGTCCATCCCTCAGGAACCTGGACTCCGCCGGGGCGGGACCCCGGCAGTTAACTATTATCAATTTTCTTCTCCTCAATTTTGTGAAATTAGTAAGAAATTTTTTATTTAAAATTGTAATGGAGGATGTTCATAGCATAGACATAATACATAAAAATCTATGCATTCATTATGTACTTCTTTGTTTTAGAATTCAGGGAAACAACCCTGATGAATGTTTAAAATATGTAAGCATAATGTCACTTTACAAAAATTTTACAAGTTTCAGTAAATCACATTGTAAAAATAAAAAAAAGTTAGTAAAATATCACAATACATGGTATTTAGTATAACTATTAAAACTGACGTTATTTATATAACTTAGTAGGTGTTAAAATATCTATAACTATATGTCAACCACACAGAGGCTTTAAAGAGGAGTTTTTATTTGAATGCAGATATGAAGAATATTTTTCCCTGGGTGGCCTCAATACATTACTTATCCTTAGTAGAATGTTAAAATAGGCCTGGAATTGAATATTTCAAACATTTCTTTGTGTACCCATTAGTTTTCTAAGAATCAATGTTAACTAAAATATTAAAGATTAAAACCATGAACTGCTTATTGCATCTTGCTACACCAGACAACATCAATATTTCATGTCCCTTTAGCTGAATTCTGTCATTCATGAAACCTTTTTTATAAAAGAAAATGAATTTAAAGGCACATAAAATCTTTCTTGATGAATACTCAATTTTGCAAAATTGTTCATTCACCTATGTTTACTGTAAGTTTACTGCTACAATAATCAAAACCCC
>NW_025800816.1:0-1038 GCF_021613505.1 Equus quagga | reverse complement strand
GAAATCCAACAGAAGGTGATACCTCCAATCAGTCCCCTTTGTCCTAACCTGGAGAATCATTTGGTTTCTCTCTGGGAAATAAACTGCGGTTGGTTTGAATGCCCTCTGCTCTGCCTCTACAGATCGCTGTTTCCAGATCCGAGGGAGCGGAGTGAGCCAGGCTTAGAGGTGGGTGATCTCTGGTGGAAAGGGGGTGGCCCAGGGATCAGTGCCTTCCAAAAGCATTAGGGGTTTATGTCTAAAGATTGCAACAAAAAAATTTGGAAAGGCAGCTTGTGGAGAGAGCTTGCAATTTGGAGTTGGAGGACCCGGGTTCAGGACCCACTCCTACCATGAGCTTTTGAGCAAATGATCTAAGCAATTAAAAGGGAAACTATGATGTCTACTTACAGATTTACTGTGTGGATAATAATGCTGGTGAAAAGGGCTCAATGATTGATAACGTGCTAAAAATCATTAAGACTTAAAGTTTTGGGGCCTGCTTGGTGGCATAGTGGTTAAGTTCACACACTCTGTTTCAGTGGCTCAAGGTTGGTGGGTTCAGATCCCGGGCACAGACCTACACACTGCTCATCAAGCCATGCTGTGGTGGCATCCCACATACAACAAAATAGAGGAAGTTTGGTACATACTTTAGCACAGGGCCAATCTTCCTCACACACCCCCCCCCACCCCCCAAAAAAGAGAGACAATGTTTTAAGTGGGAAAGGAGTAATAGCATGTGAGTATAACACTCAAATACATTCTGTATTTGTGGTCCGTCTTCCAAGTCCAGAAGGCCATCTCATCCTCAAATTTCTGGCAAAAATGTCTTCCTTTGATCTCTGCACGGCCTTAACTTCTAATCTGGAAAGAGAGTCGTCTAACCTTCCAGTTGTCTTCTGACTTGGAAAATAGACTCTAAGTTTCCTCATCTGTTTCCTGCCTCAGATTTATTGTGGGGCTTCATCCAGACAACTTATGTGAAATTCTTAGCCACTATAGCTTGCACAAAGTCAGCACATAATCAAAGGTAGCTATGGCTTTGGACATTATTTT
>NW_025800815.1:0-9075 GCF_021613505.1 Equus quagga | reverse complement strand
ATTTAGACTTCTGTATAGGTTACATCATCTTCAGCGGCATAAGCCTAATGGCAGGCCCTAACTGCACTCTTGTGCCTAATCATCTCTTTCACCCTCCCACACCACCCCGCTTTGTTTCTGGGAATGTCCAATCAAATGTCCCTTGTCACCTGTTGGTTACTGCTTGCTTTTTCTTCTCCTTGTAAGTGAGATCCTATGGTATCTGACATTCTCCCTGGGGCTTCTTTCGCTTGCCCGAAAACGCTCACAGCTATACAGGTGATCACAAATGGCTGGATTGCATCTTTTGTTCTGGTTGAGTGGTATGCCATTGTGTGGCTATAGCCCATCTTCCTTCTGCCTTCGCCCGTTGCTGGGCACCAGGGCGGCTACCTAGTCTTGGGTAGCAGGAGTCAGGCTGTGCTGAACCCAGCAGTGCACATGTCTTTATGCTGTAGTGTTTCCGACTTCTTAGGATAAACAGGCCGCAGAGGAATAGCTGGATCATATTTCACATCTATTCTTAAACTTCTGAGGCAGCACCACACCTCTTGGCGTAGTGGCTGCACTAGATTACACTCCCACCGGCAGTACAGGAGGCTTCCCTTCTGCCATCTCCCCTCTGACACTTGCTGTTTTCTGTCTGGTTCCTTATAACCATTCTCAGCACAGTGAGCTGCTTTGTCATTCCAGTTTGGATTTGCATTGCCTGAGATTTAATGATGGTGAACAAGTTTTCATGCACCTCCTGGCCCTCTTTAGTTCTTCTTGGAGACATCTCTGTTTCCATCTTTTACCCAGGTTTTCATTGGCTCGTTGTTTTTTCTAGTGGAGACGTGTGAGTTGATTGTATCTTTGGGCTTTCCACCCCGTGTCCGATGTGTGGTTTGCAAACATCCTTTCCCAGTTGTTGTGGTGTCTTTGCATTGAGTCGATGGTTTCCTTCACTGGGCAGAAGCGTGTGCACTTGATGTAGTCCCGTTTGTTTCTTGTTTACTTTGTTGCCCTTTCACAGTCAGACATGCTTCTTCCAAATAGGCAGCTCAGATGGCAAAGAGCACTCTGCTTGTGTCTTCTCCTACAAGGTTCACGGTTTCAAGTCTGCCATTCAAGGCTCTTATCCATTTCGGGGAGGTGTGAGTGCCAGGTGTAACATCATGGTCTTTCTCGATGTGTTCCATGTGGCTGTGCAGGTTTCCCAGCACCGCTTATTGTAGACACTCTCCTTTCTCCGCTGTCTCCTCTTGGCTCCCTGCTTGAAAAGGGGCTGTCCATGTACTTTTGATTGGGCTCTTGGCTCTCGATTCTTTTGCATGGGTTTGTGTGCCTGTTTCTGGGCCAAGACTGTGCCGTTGTGGTACCTAGCACTACGTCCTCTATGTTGAAATCAGAAAGTGTGACACGGGCTGCTTTGTTCGTATCCCTGAGGATTCCTTTGCCTATTCAGGGTCTCTTGTTGCTGGCTAGAAACTTTAGGATTCCCTCTTCTGTCTCTGTCGCAAATACTGCTGCAACTTTGACTGGGAGTGAATGAAACCCAGAGATTCCTTTCTCCGGTATGGACGTTTAAAGTGTGTTAATTGTTCCATTCCTAGATGCTCGAATATCCTTCTTTCTCCTTGTGCCTCTTGAATTTCTTTCCCCAAACGTTTGCTAGTTGTCAATTGAAATACCTTTCACCTGTTTTGCTAAGTTTCTTCATAGAGATCTTATTCTTCTCACTGGCAGGCTGTATTATTATTTTTTTTAGCTTCGTTTTTTCTATTCTTTGCAACTTTTAATTGGTTTTGTTTTGGCACAAGTGCATTGCTGAGCTTACATTTGCCTGCTACACTATTGTATATGCTGTGGAAGTCTGGCCCTGTCTAACGTCCCTTCCCCTCTGACTCTACACTACCTCGGATGCCTGCCCCCTAGTGACTGAAGCAGTGGTGAGCAGGCTCATGCCCAGGAATCCACCCGACCCACCTCGGGCTACCTACGTAGTAGGTGTGGACCTCACTGCTGCACCACTGGCCGGTCGTTTTCATGTTCCATTGGCCACCTGCAGTTGACTGCAATGGGACTTGAATATGCTACTTGAGCCCAACTCTGGCACTGCGTAGATGACACCAGGTTGTTTTTCGCGTACATTGTGATATCAGAGGATTTGTCATAATTGTGTGTCTTCTGTCCCACAAAGCTTCATGGACACAGGGTTTCAGAGCCCGCTTGGAGCAGTCTCATAACTCACCCTTCCCAGTTAGCCCAGGCTTGACCTTTGCTGCTGTTTTTTGGCTAGTGGATTTCTCTGACTTTCAAACGTTCAAGCAGAGTCTGTCTAAAGACTGACATCTTTCATTGTGCATTATTCAGGTGTGATTTCTGTTTGCCTTGCATTTTCTGGCAGCATTTTTTCTTTTCCATAGTATACTCATCATGCTCTTTCTTAGCTATCTACCATAGACATGCTTACCAGTCCGTTCTCCTTCAGTCCAAGTGATTAGTTTTGTATTTCTTTAATCACCGTATGTTCTCTAGGCAGAGGTGTGACTGCTTTCATGATTCTTGGTTGTTCTCTTGGAATTTGCACCGGTCACTGGTGGCAATCTTTGCTATCCTAGCCTAGGTCAAACTAAGTACTGAGAATAAGTGGTCGTCGGGATTGGTTTGACATCTTGAGATCAGAAACTCCAAATTCGCAGGGGTCCTGGCAACACCCTCACGGACATAATGTTTCCGAGACAAATTAGACAAATCTGATGAATTCCTCTCTCCAAGAAAGATATTTTTCTGTCTTTTTACCGATTTGGGAAGTTTCAAGCTTGACCACTGATCCTTGAACGTTCCCCTAGATTCCGTCTAGATACGGGCGTACTTTATTTCTATAGGGTGAGCCGTTTGTTTGCCATACATCCTCAGTCCTGGCCTGTTTATTTTATTTGAAACAGAATTGTCATGTTCTAATTTTCAGCCAACTTCCTCACATACGGGGTCAAAACACATAATCAATAATCCTTCTTTGGCAAGATTTAGGGGAGAGAATTTGATTGGAGCCAAACTGAGCACTCCAGCCTGGGAGGGCAACTGTAACAAAGGAATAAATCCCTCTGGAAAAGGGTGATTTTCAGCACACTTGTAGAGCCCTTCCAAAGAGTCATACCCCAAGCATGACAGTGCTCTATTCCTTCAAGGCTTCCAAGACATCTCTTGGGACACATTAGCGTGTACCCAGTGGTCTGCTGTGAGGCCTGAGCTATTGAAAGTGAGACTGATCTTCAAAGGGTACTTGGGGCCTAGGAATGGAGGCATCGATTCTTCTCTTCAATGTCCTCAAGACATCATTCTTGACTTTTCATTATGCTTAAGGCAGAAGGGCACTGTAGTTCTGATGGGCCCAAAGTCCAGCCTCTTGTTTCCAATCAAGTTGCAAGCTTGAGTCAGCATGGCCTGCCCATAGACTTGAATAGATGACAATGTTCTCCTGTCAGTGCTTGTCACTCTATTCTCGGGTCTGGCCAAGGATTCCTCTCTTATCCCTTGAATCAGACTCTGTTTTATCTCTTCCAGTTTCTGTGCCCGCTTTCTGTTTGTCAAAGCTGTTTCTGGGTATCTCTCCCTTTAATAGCCTAGCCTAGGCCAATCCTCAGACTGTGACCATGCGGCCTTATTGGGGGACAGGATCACCGTGATGTCATAAACAACCTCAAAATTCTAAGTTGTCCTGACAACCTCCATGCACACAGATCTTCAGAGCCATCTCAGACCACGCTGGCTCGTCACCCTTTCCAGGTAGGATAGTTGTCCTTTTTCTGGATTTCTTGTCGGTTTCTAACATTCTCCTCGAACTTCGAAAAGGCTGCTACATTCTCTCTAGACACTGTTTTCTTTCCTGTAAGATTATCCTGGATTGTATCTCTTATATCTTGTGTAGATGGTGAAGTATGTGGCCCTTCCCCAGAGAAAGTCCTGGACGCCCTCCCAAGTTGAATTTGCCCAGGCTATCCTCTGATGCGCAATGATCGTGTCATCTCCTAGCACTCTGCCAATTCCACCTTGGCAGGTCACATGTTTTCCTTCCTTCTTCGTTTGGGGAAGTGTACCAGATGCCTTCATAGATTGTAATATTCTCATGGTTCTTTTTCTGGTGTGTAACGATAACGTATCCTCACAATTGCTACTTATTTATGATCTCTGACTGCACCGTACCATGAAATCTATATTTCCTAACACTACTCATGTGATCGGCACCCGTGATGTGAAACAGTGAGACCCAGGCTGCCCAAGTGGAACGTGGGCACCTACCCGCTCCACCAATGGCCAGCCCTTAATTGTACTTTTGGATCAACCTTTTGCCTGAACTTGGGAAGACGTTGGCCTGTTTGGATTAGTCTTAAAGGTGATTTCTAGTAAAATCATGGACGGTAACATTTTCCCTTGGTTCATGGGTTTAGGACTGATCATGTTCTCTTGGTAGTATTCCTCGTGATCTATTTTGAATGGTCTACCTTTCTGTGGCATCAGTAAGCATTTTGAGGTGATTTTCCAACCTTGGAAGTTCACCTTCTCTAATCTCTTTGAGCCCCGAAAGCTTTATGCTGTCATTCTGGAACACTTTTTGGATTTTTGATTTTAAGTGAATTTATTGCCATAACCCTGCATTAGAACATCCTATATTTTTCAGATTTGCATCCTCATCGATTTAACTTCTGTGTAGGATACATCATTTTCACCAGCGTAAGCTGAATCACAGGCCCTCACCACACACTTGTGCCTAATCATCTCTTTCACCCTGCCCCACCGCCACAATTTTCCTCTGGGATCGCCAAATCAAAAGTCCCTTGCCCCCTGTTGGTTAGCGCTTGCGTTTTCTTCTTCTTGTAAGTGAGATCCTATGGTATCTGACATTCTCCCTTGGGCTTCTTTCACTTCCCCTAAAACCCTCACAGCTACACAGGTGGTCACAAATGGCTGGATCGCATCCTTTGTTCTGGCTGAGTGGTATGCCATGGTGTGGTTATAGCCCATATTCCTTCTGCATTCATCACTTGCTGCGCACCAGGGTGGCTACCAAGTCTTGGATTGTGAGATTAAAGCTGTGGTGAACTCAGCTGTGCACATGACTTTATGCTGTAGTGTTTCCCAGTTCTTGTGATAAACGTGCCGCAGAGGAAATTCTGGAACCTATGGAACATGGATTCTTAAACTTCTGATGCAGCTCCACACTTCTTGGCTTAGTGGATGCACCGGTTTACACTCCCCCCAGCAGTACAGGAGGCTTCCCTTCTCTCCACCTCCCCTCTGACACTTGTGGTTTCCTGTCTGCTTCCTTATAGCCATTCTGACCACAGTGAGATGCTATGTCCTTGCAGTTTGGATTTGCCTTGGCCTGAGATTTAATGATGGTGAACAAGTTTTCATGCACTTGTTGGCCTTCTTTAGTTCTTCTTGGGAAAAATCTCTGTTTCCATCTTTTGCCCTGGTTTTCGTTGGGTTCTTGTTTTTTTTCTTGTGGAGACGTGTGAGTTGATTGTATCTTTGGGCTTTTCACCCGTGTCCGATTTGTGGTTTGCAAACATCCTCTCCCAGTTGTTGCGCTGTCTTGGCATTGAGTCGATGATTTCCTTCACTGGGCAGAAGCGTCCACATTTGATGTGGTCCCGTTTGTTTCTTCTTTCCTTTGTTGCCCTTTCCCAGTCAGACATGCTTCTTCCAAATAGGCGGCTCAGACAGATGGCAAAGAGCACTCTGCCTATGTCTTCTCCTACAAGGTTCATAGTTTCAAGTCTGCCATTCAAGGCTTTAATCCATTTCAGGTGGTGTGTGTGCCAGGTGGAACATCATGGTGTACTCTCGTTGTGTTCCATGTGGCTGTGCAGGCTTCCCAGCACCGTTTATTGTAGATACTCTCCTTTCTCCGCTGTCTCCTCTTGATCACTGGTCGAAAATGGGCTGTCCATGTACGTTTGAGTTGGGCTCTGGGCTCTCGATTCTGTCGCATGTGTCTTGTGCATGTTTTTGGTCCAAGATTGTCCCATTTTGGTAACTAGCGCTTCAGCCTCTATGTTGAAATCAGAAAGTGTAACACGTCCTGCTTTTTTCGTTTTCCTGACGATTCCTTTGCCTATTCAGGGTCTCTTGTTGCTGCCTAGAAACTTTAGGATTCTGTCTTCGATCTCTGTGGCAAGTATTGCTGCAACTTTGACTCGGATTGCATGGAATCCAGAGATTCCTTTTTCCGGTATGGACGTTTCAAGTGTGTTAATTCTTCCATTCCTACATCCTGGAATATCCTTGTTTCTCCTTGTGTCTTCTTGAATTTCTTTCCCGAAACGTTTGTTAGTTTTCGATTGACATAGCTAACACCTGTTTTGCTACGATTCTTCATAGAGATCTTATTCTTCTAACTGGCAAGCTGTTTTTTTTTTTTTCAGATTCAGTTTTTCTATTCTGTGCAACTTTCAATTGGTTTTATTTTGGCAGAAGTGCATCGTTGTGCTCACATCTTCTGGCAATGCTCCTGTATTTTCTGTGGAAGTCTGGCCCTGTCTAACGTCCCTTCCCCTCTGACTCTACACTACCTCGGACGCCTGCCCCCCAGTGACTGAAGCAGTGGTGAGCAGGCTCACGCCCAGGATTCCACCCGGCCCACCCAAGGCAACCGTTGCAGTAGGTGCGGACCTCACTTCTGCACCTCTGGCTGTCCGCTTTTCTGTTCCATTGGCCACCCGCAGTTGACTGCAATTGGACTTGAATATGCTACTTTAGCCCAACTCTGGCACCGTGTAGATGAGGCCAGGTTGTTTTTCGCGTACATTGTGATATCAGAGGATTTGTCATAATTGTGTGTCTTCTGTCCCAGCAAGCTTCATGGACACAGGGTTTCAGAGCCCGCTTATAGCAGTCTCATAATTCACCCTTCCCAGTTAGCCCAGGTTTGACCTTCGCTGCCGTTTTTTGGCTAGTAAATTTCTCTGACTTTCAAAAGTTAAAGCAGAGTCTGTCTAAAAAGTGACATCTTTCATTGTGGATTATTCAGGTGTGATTTCTGTTCGCCTTCCATTTTATGGGAGCATTTTTTCTTTTCTATAGTATACTTGTCATGGTCATTCTCAGCTATCTCCCTTAGACATCCTTATCAGTCCGTTCTCCTTCAGTCCAAGTGATTAGTTTTGTATTTCTTTAATCACTGTATGTTCTCTTGGCCGAGGTATGACTGCTTTCATGATTCTTGGTGGTTCTCTTTGAATTTTCACTAGTCACTAGTAGCAATCTTTGCTACTCTAGCATAGGTCAAACAAAGCACTGAGAACATGTGGTCATCTGGTTTGGTTAGACATCCTGAGATCAGAAACTCCAAATTCGCAGGGGTGCTGGCAACACCCTCACGGACACAATGTTTCCGAGACAAATTAGACAAATCTGATGAATTCCTCTCTCCAAGAAAGATATTTTTCTGTCTTTTTCCGGATTTGGGAAGTTTCAAGCTTGATCACTGATCCTTGAACGTTCCCCTAGATTCCGTGTAGA
Organism: Equus quagga; assembly: GCF_021613505.1. Classification (NCBI taxonomy): domain Eukaryota; kingdom Metazoa; phylum Chordata; class Mammalia; order Perissodactyla; family Equidae; genus Equus; species Equus quagga. Next base: position 1,587 of record NW_025800815.1, on the reverse strand, counting down.
TACGGGCTTACTTTATTTCTATAGGGTGTGCCGTTTGTTTGCCATACATCCTCAGTCCTGGCCTGTTTATTCTATTTGAAACAGAATTGTCATGTTCTAATTTTCAGCCAACTTCCTCACATACGGGGTCAAAACACATAATCAATAATCCTTCTTTGGCAAGATTTAGGGGGAGAGAATTTGATTGGAGCCAAACTGAGCACTCCAGCCTGGGAGGGCAACCGTAACAAAGGAACAAATCCCTCTGGAAAAGGGTGCTTCTCAGCACACTTGTAGAGCCCTTCCAAACAAAGAGACATAGCCCAAGCATGACAGGGGTCCATTCCTTCAAGGCTTCCAAGACATCTCTTGGAGCACATTAGCATGTACCCAGTGGTCTGCTGTGAGGCCTGAGCTATGGAAAGTGAGACAGATCTTCAAAGAATGCTACGGGCCTGGGAACGGAGGCATGGATTCTTCTCTTCAATGTCCTCAAGACATTCAGTCATTGTGGGGCCGGCATCCAAGGTAGTGCAGAGGCAGAAGGGAAGGGACGTTAGACAGGGCGAGACATCTTGCCAGTGAGAAGAATAAGATCTCTATGAAGAACCTTAGCAAAACAGGTGAGAGCCATGTCAATCGAAAACTAGCAAACGTTTTGGGAAAGAAATTCAAGAGGACACAAGGAAACAGAAGGATATTCCGGGATCTAGGAATGGAAGAATTAGCACACTTGAAAGGTCCATACCGCAGAAAGGAATCTCTGGATTCCATGCAATCCCAAAGTTGCAGCAATATTTCCCAAAGAGATAGAAGAGAGAATCCTAACTTTTCTAGGCAGCAACAAGAGACCCTGAATAGGCAAAGGAATCCTCTGGAAAACGAGCAAAGCAGGACGTGTTACACTTTCTGATTTCAACATGGAGGAAGAAGCGCTACGTACCAAAAAGGCAGAGTTTGCACCCAAAAACAGGTACACAGACCCATGCAACAGAATCGACAGCCCAGAGAACAACTCAAACGTACATGGACAGCCCCTTTCTGACGAGGGAGGCAATAGGAGACAGTGGAGAAAGGAGAGTCTCTACAATAAATGGTGCTGGGAAGCCTGCACAGCCACATGGAACACAACGAGAGTACACCATGATGTTACACGTGGCACACACACCAACTCGAAATGGATTAAAGCCTTGAATGGCATACTTGAAACCATGAACCTTGTAGGAGAAGACACACGCAGAGTTCTCTTTGCCGTCTGTCTGAGCCGCCTATTTGGAAGAAGCATGTCTCAATGGGCAAGGGCAATAAAGGAAACAAGAAACAAACAGGACCACATCAAATGCACATGCTTCTGCCCAGTGAAGGAAACCATCGACTCAATGCCAAGACAGCACAACAACTGGGAGATGATGTTTGCAAACCACACATCGGACAATGGGTTAAAAGCCCAAAGATACAATCAACTTGCACAGCTCCATGAGAAAAACAAGAAGCCAATGAAAACCTGGGCAAATGATGGAAACAGAGATTTCTCCCAAGAAGATTGAAAGAGGGCCAAAAGGTGCATGAAAACTTGTTCCCATCATTAAGTCTCAGGCCAATGCAAAT
>NW_025800814.1:0-5944 GCF_021613505.1 Equus quagga | reverse complement strand
TCCCGGTCTCCAAGCATGTTGTCTCACAGTCCAGGTCCTGCCTTAAATCTAGGATCCTCAGTTTTGGCCCCCTGTAAGGAGAGGAGGAGACAGAACACATGAGAGGTAGACAACTTGAATATCATCCAGCAAGTTCAATGATGGGAAGCAGGAAGGAACTCTTTATCCCCAGTTGTCATTCCACATACCATTCACCAAGAAGTTCTTTCCACACAAATTTAGCATCTTTTATTCTTTTTCCCACACTTTCTTCACCTCTGGTCCTCCACAGTCTCAATACCCATGTCCTTCTTCTTACTCAGGAGGTAAATCCAACCACAGTATCCTCAATCACCTCTATTCTATAATCAACTCTGTAAGACACTGGAGTCCCTAAGGTGACCCCAAGTGTTGGAACAATAGGCCCACAGAGATCCTCAGCATTCACCATTGGCTACTTTCGGGAGACTGTTAGGTATTCCCCTGCCCCAGGCTCCAGCATACCCTCCTGCTGACTCACAATGTCCCTATCAGCTATAGTCTTACCAAGAGGAAGGGCTCCGGACAGCGGGGATCTGCAGACCATCAATCACGGCTTCCACGATTTCGTAGTATGACTCTCGTACACTCAAGGTCCCAACATGGAGACAGCGAAAGGGCCAAACTCTCACCATTGCCGTTAGTATCTTCTTATGCCCACCCAAGAAGGCAGCAATGAACAATGGAACAAAGAGGTCTCTTGGGAGTTCTTCCAGGGCACAGATAGCTGCAGGCTCATTACTCAGCAGACTCCTTGCAGCAAGATCGAGCAGTGTGGCTGTGGCCTTTTGGTGCATCTTTGTAAACCTGCTTCAGGGTGAGGAATATTTAGAAATCCTGAGAAGACATCTACAATCTCTTGTTTGCCTCCAAGGTTAGCTATGGACAAAATATTTATTGAATAAATGTATAGTGAGTCAGATGGCCATCTCAGATGACCTCTGCTGTAGGAATAGAATAAAAATAGACTTGTGTGTGTGCCTAAGGATATATGTGCATGCACACATACACATACATAAATTTACATAAGATAAAATGCCATGAGAGGAGATCTCGTCAAGATGGCAGTGTAGGCAGACTCTGAACTCATTTCCTCCCATGAACACAACCAGGTTACAACTACTTTTGGAAAAATTACCCTGGATAGAAAACTGAAAACTGGGTGAAAAGAACCTCCACAACAAGGGACAGCCCTGACTAAGGTGGAAGAGGCAGAAATTCCTTCTGGAGAGAAAAAAAAGCCACCTTCAGGAGCAGTGGAGCTTCTCAGCCAGTCAGGTGGGAGGCACCCTAAGGGACACAGCCCTCCCTAGAGAAGTGAGGTCCTGAGTGGGGGCCGATACTGCTATAAGCATCCTTCAGACTCAGCACAACTGAGACGAGGGTCTTACTATGTAGCTTCACTGGCTATTAACTGCAGTAGAGAATACCCCCAGCAAAGTTATCAGACAAAAGCCGAAAAGACCCAGGTCTTGCAGGGCCCACGCACAAACTCACCCGTCTCAGCAACCTAAAATCATGAGAGAGAAGGCTGATAGTCCTTTTGTGAAAAGAGACTCACCTTGTGGGCTCTGGGTGCATCTCAGTGAGAGGAGAGACTTCTCTGGAGACTGAGACATTGTTGGTGACAGCCATTGCTGTGACCTAGTCCAGGCGTTCAGACACAGACCCTGGCAGAAGCCATTGAAGTTCTTTCCCTGGCCTGTTAGTTCAGGGGTCCGCCACACCAACTAGAGTGTAGATTTAATCTAATTCAGCCAGGGTAGGCAGCCCGCCCTATGGACCAGTCCCACCTAACAGCAAGCCCTCAGGCTACTTGTCGGCCTGAATTGACTGGGTGCCTTGATCCTCTATAGGAAGGTGAGTGTGTCTACCTCTGTGGGGCAGGCCCTGTGTGAGGACCAGGTGAACTGTGGGGGCATTTGTGGAGAAGTGGGGGCCTCTTCAGTGGCACATTTGGGTGCACTCCAGAGGGTTGGGAAGTGTGCATGGACCAGGACTATGTTGACAGTGTGTGTGGTCCTGTGGGGGTTGAGGCTTATCAGCAGAAGAAGACCTGTGCTTCACAAATAGCCATGAAAAGGATCAGCCCCACCTTCCAAAGCCTCAACTATTGAGTGCTCCCATGCCTAGGGCCAGCCTCACTCAGCTGCACTCCCAAGAGAACTGACAACAGTCTTGTAGGCCTGAGGCCTATAGCAACTGTAAGCCCCTGAGCCTAGCAACAAGCTACATTTGGTACCTACCCAGTTAACAGGAAAATTGCGAAAGGAGTATGCTGTTAGACCTTATAGCCAAGGTGTTGAGGCTCCCCAAACCAGATTTACAAACAGCTGGCCAGGGAAGGAAAGACTAGACTCCTTGGATACCTGAATTAAGAGCAACCCTGCCACAGCAGAAGGACACAAGTAGCCCACAAAGTTGTCACTCCTAGATCATTTGGACTGGTGACGAGAGGGAAACACACTACTGGGCCTCAAAAGGCATCTGTTACATAACACCACTTCTCCAAGATCAGGAGACGTAGCCAACTCACCTAATACATAGAAATAAGCACAGAGGAAGAGGCATAATGAGGAGACAAAGGAATATATTCCAAGCAAGGGAACAGGACAAAATCCCAGATAAGGACTAAATGAAACAGAAATAAGCAACCTACCTGACAAAGAGTTCAAACAAAAACTCATAAGGATGCTCACAGATATTGGGAGAAGACTGGATGAACACAGTGAGCTCCTCAACAAAGAACTGGAAAATATAAAGAAGAACCAATCAGAAATGAAGAATACAATACTGGAAGTGAAGAAATCACTAGGGGGACTCAATAGCAGAGTAAATGATACAGAAGAATGGATCAGTGAGCTAGATGAAAGACAAGAGGAAGTCACCCAAGTTGAACAGAAAAAAGCAAAAAGAATTAGACAGAATGAGAATAGTCTGGGGAACTCTGGGACAACATCAAGTGTGCTAACATTCATATTATAGGTGTCCCAGAAGGAGAAGAGAGAGACAAAGGAGCAGAAAATTTATTTGAAGAAATAATAGATGAAAATTTTCCTAACCTAAGGAAGGAAACAGACATCCAAGTACAGGAAGCACAGAGAGCTCCAAACAAGATAAGCTCAAAGAGGCCCACACCAAGACACATTATAATTAAAATGTCCAAAATTAAAGATAAAGAGAGAATCCTAAAAGCAGCAAGATAAAGGCCACAAGTGACATACAAAAGAAAGCCCATAAGGCTATCAGAAGACTTCCCAGCCAAAATCCGACAGGTGAAAAGAGTATGGCATGATATATTTAAAGTGATAAAAGGAAAAAACCTACAACCAAGAGTACTCTATCCATCAAGGTTGTCATTCAGAATGGAAGGAGAGATGAAGAGCTTCCCAGACAAGCAAAAATTAAAGGAGTTTATCACCAAGAAACCAGTTCTACAAATAATGCTGAAGGGACTTATTTAAGTGGGAAAGTGATGACCACAAATAGGGGTAAAAAGATATCAAACCCCCTCCCCAAATCAGGCAATAAAATCACTGGTAAAGGTAAAAATATAGTAAAGGTAGCAGATCAACCACCTGTGAAGATAATATGAAGGTTAAAAGACAAAAGTACTAAAATTACCTATTTCAATAAGAGGGTAATGGATATACACAAAACAAGAGATTAGATGTGATTTCACAAACATAAAATGTGGGAGGAGGGGAGTGAAAAAGTAGAGCTTTTAAAAAGAGGTCAAGCTAAAGAGTCTATCAACTCGATATAGACATATATATATATATATATATATATACATAGAATATTATATAGGATCCTCATGGTAATCACAAATCAGAAACTTATAATAAGTAAGCAAATAAGTAGGACAAAAGAAATCAAACATATTACTAAAGAAAGCCATCAAACCACAAGGGAAGAGAGCAAGAGGAAAAGAAAGGAACAGAGAAGAACTACTAAAACACCTAGAAAAAAAAGTAACAAAATGGCAATAATTACATATTTATCGATAGCTACATTAAACATCAATGGACTAAATGCTCTAATCAAAAGGCATAGGGTGGCCAATTGGATAAAAAAACAAGTCCCACATATACGCCACATACAAGAGACACACTTCAGACCTAAAGACACTCACAAACTGAAAGTGAAAGTATGGAAAAAGATATTCCATGCAAATGGCAAAGAAATGAACGCGAGGGTAGCAATACTTATATCAGAGAAAATAGATTTTAAAACAAAAACTGTAACAAGAGACAAAGAAGGGCACCACATAATGATAATGGGAACAATCCAACAAGAAGATATAACACTTGTAAATATCTATGCACCCAACATGGGAGCACCTAAATATATAAAGTAATTATTAACAGACATAAAAGGAGAAATAGACAGTAACACAATAATAGCAGGGGACTTTAACACTCCACTTACACCAATGGATAGATCATCCAAACAGAAGATCAATAAGGAAACACTGGCCTTAAACAACACATTTGACCAGGTGGACTTAGTGAATATATATAGAACATTCCATCCCAAAACCACAGAATACACATTCTTTTCAAATGCACATGGAACATTCTCCAGGATTGATCACATATTAGGCCACAAAACTAGTCTCAATACATTTAAGAAGATCGAAATAATACCATGCATCTTTTCTGACCCAAAGCTATGAAACTAGAAATCAACTACAGGAAGAAGGGAGTTGGGGGAGGGAGAAAGGGGTAAAGGGTCACGTATATATGGGGACAGATAAAAACTAGACTATTGGTAGTGAGCATGATGCACTCTATCCAGAAGCTGAAATATAATAATGTGCACACAATGTTATAAGCCAATATGACCTCAATAAAATAATTTTTTAGAAGATATTTTGTGATTTCCAAGACATTACCTTAAACCACACTGTGCTTTAGATTGTTCTTCAGTCAAAAGGAATAATAAGCCCTGTCGTTACTATTTACCGTAAGTGACTTGAGGACGATTTAAATCTTTAACTCATCACAAACCCAGTATCCCTTTTTTAGTAGGTGATACACAGTTGCAGTGCTTAGGATGTCTAGAAAAAATACCAAAAAACCTCAAGCAGGGATAATGAGAAAGCCTGTTTTCCTTCCCTCAAAAGACAGAACATTAGCCCAGCCTAATGTCAGGTGCTGCCCAGAGAATTCTGAACAGAAAACAATTGAGAGGCCAGATGGGAGTCCCCTTGTGCTGCGGGGAACCAAGCAGGGTGGGATGGTAAAGCACTTCACAGCTTTCTCTAGGCGGAGCATTGCTTGCTGCAGATCAGAGCAGCAGAGACTTTTCAAAAGCAGAATTTCGAGGTTGTTTTTTATTTTTTTTACTTTTTTCTCTCGCATTCCCTAAAAGAATTTCAAAACCAGCCCTCTCATATTTTTAATTCGCAAAGGATATAATTTCTGGTATATTGTATATTTTATTTGTGCTGTAAATATCCTTTTCTCCTAAATCTTGGCCCTCCAAATATAGTTCAATCAATTTATGGAAAGTGTTCAGCATATTACTCAATTGGAAAGTTAGTCCTCACTGAAAAAAAAATCAAATCTGATCAGAATTAACTTTTGTAAGAAAAAGTCTGATTTCGTTTTTCAATTTCAGTAAATGTATAAATGACTCTCTGTGATATCTTCCTCTGGAATCCTAAATCTAGTATTGGTAGGTGGGTAGTATGATAGAAAGCTAGGTATAAGAAACCTACTTTGCAGCCTCCAACTCTCTCTCAAGATCTGTGCAAGCTCAATAAGAGAAACACTAGATCTTTCTTCCCCTGCAGGAATGCAGCATAGTTTCAGGATGAATGAGACGAACATCTCTTTTTTTTGTAAAAGAATTTTTAACTTTTTATTTTTATGTAATTGTAGATTCACATGCAGTTGTAAGAAGTAATACGTACAGATAC
>NW_025800813.1:0-3925 GCF_021613505.1 Equus quagga | reverse complement strand
CATTTTTCACATGGTAGAGAGAAAAGAAGTGGACCATGGAAATATATCACTTATTCTAAAAATAGATACATTAAATAAGCGTAAACGAAATTAAAATAAGTAACTGAAAGTTATAATGGCAAATCGTTCCCTGGATTGTAAATTTGAGTGACTCATAGTCACTTATAGGTGCATATCCAAGTTCCTAAAATTTCTTCCCAGATTTTCTCTACTAGACTTATCCTTGTCCACTTTCTGTACAAATTTGTCTGCATATGTAATTATATCTATCTATCTACCTCTATCTTTGTCTATCATCTATCTATCTATCTGTATACTGTTTTACATATCTGCACATTTGTACAATGTCTCATTCATCTAGATATCCTTAACTTACCACTTATCTCATTCATCAACAAAACACTGCTGAGTCATAAAACTTTCCAAAAACTGTTTCTAATTTCTCTAGACAAAAGTCATTATTCTTTGAAAGTCATAATTTCTGTGAATAATCCTTTAATTATTCGTTGTCCTACCAATTGGATGTAGTTATGGGTTTATATATTTACACGGGTTTCTCTCCAGCTACAGTGTGGGTTCCTGGATGTCATGAACAATCTCTCTTTCATTTGTGTATCCTCCTCACATATTTCTATGTCTACTCATGAATAAAGGCATACATATATAAGTATTATTGAAGCAGATCACTTAGCTTTGTTTTCTTTACCTGAAATATTTGGATTAACTCTGATGCTCTTCACATCAGGAGTAAGAATGTGCTCACTGTTCAAGTCTATGTATTAATTGCTGCAGCCAAACCTAGATCTCAATTTTATCTTCTAGTCTTCCGATCCTTCTTCTATACCACACTGACCTTTGGCCTTGTAGTGTAAGGATCAAATGGTCATGCACGGGAAAGCCTTGCTTTAGTTATGAAAATTAAATTTAAATTTAAAATGTGTGATGCCATATGTACTCAATTGTTCATTTTGTTTTGTTTTCCCTGACAGAATTCTAGAGAAGAGCTCTAGCATTTGAATCCCTACTACATTTCATCTGCTTCTTAAGACATATTTTCACCCACTATAACATCTCTGAGTTTGGATGTATCTTACAATTAATGGTAAGAAATCATTGTCTCATAGTTGAACAAGTAAAGATTATTTCCTGGGTGTACATTTAGTGATGGTGAATCTTATAATACTTGAACTATGAAATGGTAATGGACATAGAGATGAAGAGTGCGTGGTGAGAAACATTTCACAGGTAGCATTTCTGAGAAACTTGGGAACAGTGTCCTCATCTATCCACTTGGGATAATCCTGCCAAATTTGAAAACAAAATGAGACTTATTCCTGTCGAAGTCTTATCTTTCAAAATAAAGTCTGGGGATGAGACTGAGGAGACAGAGTCTAGTGGATTTGCCTAAAATGACAGATAGTGACATAAGCAAAACCAGCAGTAGAATAACTTGTAGTGTTTTTGTTGTTATTTGTCTGTTTGCTTGTTTGTTTTGCATATGCCTCAGCTAAATCTCATCCCTTGGTGACCTAAGAAAATCAAAACAAACAGACAAATAAATCCTGACATAGACGTTATTAGCTTTAAATGTGTAAAGCATGTTCTGCTGTAGAGCAACAATATCCTGAACAGGCTCTAATTCCTCTATTTTCAAAAATGGTTCTGCTTAGAATCCATATACCAGCAAAGAATTAAACAAGTTGGTAGAGGAGAATTAAATTTCAAAATATGGTTCATTTTAGCCTTTAAATTATTTTCTCAGATCTTAAAATGGTTATTTGTTGAAATGTTAAATTCAATTTTTTAAAATTTCTGAACAATACATTCTTCTGTTTATTGAGTATTCTTTTCAAAAGCCATTTTTCATCTGGTATGAGTAAATAGTCATATAATTGAGTTAATTTACTTCTTGGAGTGTGACTACTAAATAAATCAACTGTTACAGCAAAACATTTGCAAGGAACTCTGTATCTTGTTCCCATTAAATGTGATGTTTAATTTTTGTTGCTTTTTATGGACATCCTCCCGTCACCAAGGATTCTTGTATACAGCTAAGGGCACAATGTAGTTCTGTCAATGTATTAATATGGCAGTGGCTAATCGATAAGAGATAGTATATTTTAGTCTTGCATAATACCAGCAGTCTCATAGACAAATTTTGTATTTTGAATGTTAAAAAGCATTATAAAATAATGTATCCTTATTCTTTACTAAAGAAGATGGAGTAAGGACTGTAGGATATTTTCCAGGGTCTGGTAGAAGTATCAATGCTAAGAACACAATTTATTAAAATATTTAATTTTTAATATTTAATAGACATATTACATTCATTACAAATTAGATATATTACATACAAGAGAGAAGAAAAGGATACTCAATAAATGGTGCTGTGACATTACTATATAGTTTGGGAAAGGGAGTTGGACAATTCCTTTGTAAGCTTTCATTCATTCAGCAAACATATGCAAAATAAATAAAAATCAATAAATTTAGTACTTATTAAAATTTAAGATAAAAATCATACAACGATGAGATAAAATATAGAATGGAGCAGGATTCATTTTCACTACATTCTTTTTTAATTTGCTAATAATTGAGTATAACTACATAAAAAATGTAAACTAAATATCAAAAAGAATGCCAAATACATAAAATTAAAAGACATTAACAAATTGTGCAGATATTATCCTCTGAGGTTAATGTTTTTAAATGTAAAATGTCTTGTAAATTATTATGAAGAATATTAACACCCAATGGGAGTAGGAGCAAAGTGAACAGAAACCTCACGGAGAAGAGTTTAAAAATCATTGAACATTAAATACATCTATTTTTTGAATTATTCTTTTTTTCTAGTCTGTCCCTAAATTTTAGTTTGACACAGAAATAAATTATCCTTTGAATAAATCATCATTATAATGTTTCCTGTCTAATAGAAACATATTATTATAGAGAAGATGTTTCTTTTTACACTTTTTCTTGCTGTTTTATGTGCTTTGACTAAATCATTTTATTTGACCCAAGACAAAACATAGAAGTAAAGTTTAATGCTGGATCTACATTTCTATGATTCAGTAATTCATATAATGGACTTCAGTTATTTACGACCATTCCTCACCTCCTTCACAAATACTGAAGAGTGTGTGTGAATAAGGATTGAAAGAAGAAATGTGGTTTAGACACATAGAGAAAAGGAGAAAAAGATCATTTCATCAACAGTAAAGACACAACCAAAAACATAAACAGGGGTTAGAAGTGCACTTATCTGTCACAGTAGTCATTTGATCCACAATATTGTAAAATAAGCATGAAGATAAAAAATTGAAAGATAAAGTGAAACAATAGGCCGAAGTCAGAAATGTTGCCAGTCATAACAATGGTTATTAAATGATTGCAAGTATATATAAATATACTACATATAGTAAAACATATGAGAGAGACAGAGTGATGCAGAGAGAGACAGAGAGACAGAGACAGAGAGCTAGTTATATGCCAGGAATTACTCTAAGCTCATTGCACATGACAAGTAATATAATTTTTCTAAGATTTCTGTGAAATAATTATTACTAATGTCATCATTTTTCATCATAGTCTCTGAAATTCCAAAAACACTGGACATTGCAATGACAATAAAAAATAATAAAGAAAGCAAGAAATAGCAAACAGGATATGTACACATTCTGTCCATAATCTGACAAGGGTGTGTTCTTCATTGTAAAATAATAGGAATTCAACTTGGAATTGAATCATATTTTCCTTAATGAATACTGAAATAAAATGTGACTCTTGTGATTTCTTCATTAAGCTTATGAAGCTTTTACAGCAAATGATATGTGTATCTTGAGTCCATTAACCATACTCAATTAATTCATTTTGAATAAATAACAGCAAAGAAGTAATCTGTAAATTCCAAGATATGCTGAATCCT
>NW_025800812.1:0-1099 GCF_021613505.1 Equus quagga | reverse complement strand
CTCTGATGTTTCCCCAACTGACTTGTGCATCCATAGAGCTATTTCTCCTCATTCCTCATAGACGCTCAGGATCCTACTACCCCACAGGAGGCACTAACCCCAATAGGAATCTCTGTCTTGATGATGAGGGCTTGTTTCTGCTTTCAGTAACATGCATCTTGAGCCTTTGATGGGTTGATTCTGCTGGTCCTTATATTGTCAAACAGCCCGGTCTGTGGACAGGTCAACAATACTCCCAGCCACCTTGTCCTGGAATCAGTGAAATCTCTTTACTTGGCAGTAATTGTAAATAGGAATTTTGTTCAATTTTGTCTGATAATAAGTTTTCCTCAACTACTCTAAGGGTGAAAACTTCGATCAGGTTCCAGGGGCTTCACATTAACTTTTAAATGAGGGGATTTACAAAGGCATGTATTAGGGAGAGGCCATAACTCTGTTTGAGATCATCTGATGTCAAATGCCTGATAACGACCAGCCTTCAGTTTATGAGCTTAAAACTCAGATAACTCCCAACAAACACATTAGTTAACAATCGAGAATTCAGAAAGATAAGAGAGTATAGAGGGTAGTTGTTAAGTACCAGGGATTTGGCATCATTTTGTTGCTTAACCTGTTGTGATGTTTAGTAAGATCATTAATTTTTCTAAGGTTCATTTTCCAATCTGCAAATAAAAAAGTTAATGATAATATTTTCTTAATATCGTTATTGAGAGAATTAATTATCATAATGGATGAAGAGTACTTAGTAATCAATAAATATTAGCTAAAGTTAGTGCAGTAAATGCTTTTCTGTATCCAGAGAAAACTACTCAACACAAGGTAGTTACTCCTTCTATGAATTCGCACCAGGCTCTCTTCATCCCACAACATGTGGAAAGAATGCAATCATATTCTCATTTAGCATAAGATGAGTACCATAGCATTTAAATGGTATATCCAAAGGTAAATGACAAGCACTTATTGGAGCTGGATTGGAAACCCAGGTCTCCAGTTTATAAAGACCTCAAGAAGTTTGTGGTATTATTCTGTATTTATAGAAAGTCACAATATAAGAAGCGTCTCAAGTTAGTGCAATACTTAGGAAAATTGCACTATGATA
>NW_025800811.1:0-1226 GCF_021613505.1 Equus quagga | reverse complement strand
TTTTTTTCTGATACCTCATGATGGAATGAAAAAGATCTGTGCTACAATTCAGAACACCTAAATTTTATTGCCATCTTTTCCATTTGCCTAAAGCATAACCTTAACTATGATCCTATTTCGTGGACCCTCTCTGAGAGATGTTAGCTCAGGGCCAGTCTTCCTCACCAAAGAAAAAGAAAGAGGGAATCTACTATTGACTTTGAAAGTTGGATAAGTAATCCCCTTTTGACTGTCAAAAAAAGCCTTAAAGTAAAAAAGACAAATAAGTGTTAATGTTCTTAATAAACAAAGATTTCAACTTGTGACAACAAAGACCACAAACACATTAGAAAATTGGGCAAAAGACATGAACAGTTCACACACACAGACACACAAAAATGTACAAACAGCCTTTAAACATATGAAAAGATACTCAACTTAGAGTAAGAGACATGCAGATTAAAACTACATTGCTGCAGCTGTAGGGAACAGATGCTCGTTCGTCACTGGTGGGAGTACAAAATGGTATAGTCCCTCTAGAGGGGAATTCAGCAATATTTAACAATAAAAAAAGACATTTTCTCTTAGGCCCAGCAAACCTGCCTCTAGGAATTTATTCTGAAGATACACTTCCAGTAATATGAAAAAAATACTTGCATGTACACCAGGTTATTTATTGCAGTATTATTTGTAATAGTATAATATTGGGAACAACTTAAATGCCATCCATAGATTGGCTGAGTAAACTATAATATGTAAAATACTATAGATAATAATTAGAAAAATCTCCATGAACTGATGAGTGATGTTTCACAATATATTGTTGAATAAGCAAAATATATCAAGGTAATTCACATCATCAGATTAAGGAGAAAAATCTCATAATCTCCATAGATGCAGAAAAATTTTTAAATTATGTTCTAAATCTAAACTTGAGTTTAAAAAGTTCCAGCAGACTGAGAACGGAACACTTCTCTAAGTGTTCTCTAAGGGACACTTCAAGCCCAAATCATGTTTCATGGTAAAATCATAGCTTTTCAAATCAAGAATAAGACAAGAGTACCTACTATTACCTCTTTTCATCGACATTGTTCTAGAAGTCCTAACCAGTGCACTAGGACAAGAAAAAGAAATAAAAGATAAAAAATAGGGAAAGAAAAGCCCCTCTCTTTGTTTGCAAATGTTATGAATATGTATATGGAAGGTGCAAAAGAACCTACAGGTAAGTAGTTAGGATTAATAAGAAA
>NW_025800810.1:0-1353 GCF_021613505.1 Equus quagga | reverse complement strand
GGCAGACAATTTGAACAGACCAATCACAAGGAAAGAGATTGAAACAGCAATCAAAAGCATCCCAAAGAATAAAACCCCAGGACCAGATGGCTTTCCTGGGGAATTCTACCAAACTTTCAGAGAGGATTTAATACCTATCCTTTTCAAGCTATTCCAAAAAATTAGGGAAGATGGAACACTTCCTAACACATTCTATGAGGCCAACATCACGCTGATACCAAAACCTGACAAGGACGCCACAAAAAAAGAGAACTACAGGCCAATATCACTGATGAACATAGATGCAAAAATTCTAAACAAAATTTTGGCAACCAGAATTCAGCAATTCATCAAAAGAATCATACATCAGGATCAGCTGGGATTCATACCAGGGACACAGGGATGGTTCAACATCCACAAATCAGTCAACGTGATAAACCACATCAACAAACTGAGGAATAAAAACCACATGATCATCTCAATAGATGCAGAGAAGGCATTTGACAAGATCCAACAGCCATTTATGATAAAAACTCTGAACAAAATGGGCATAGAAGGAAACTACCTCAACATAATAAAGGCCATATATGACAAACCCATAGCCAACATCATACTCAATGGGCAAAAACTGAACCCCATCCCCCTGAAAACAAGAACAAGACAAGGATGCCCTCTATCACCTCTCTTATTTAACATAGTACTGGAGGTCCTGGCCAGAGCAATCAGGCAAGAAAAAGGAATAAAAGGAATCCAAATAGGGAGCAAAGAAGTGAAACTCTCGCTGTTTGCAGACGACGTGATCTTATATATAGAAAACCCCAAAGAATCCATTGGAAAACTGTTAGAAGTAATCAACAACTACAGCAAAGTTGCAGGGTATAAAATCAATTTGCATAAATCAGTAGCATTTCTATCCTCCAGTAATGAACCAACAGAAAAAGAACTCAAGAATACAATACCATTCACAATCGCAACAAAAAGAATAAAATACCTTGGGGTAAATTTAACTAAGGAAGTGAAGGACCTATATAATGAAAATTACAAGGCCTTTCCAGGACCAATTCTTTGATTTCAAAAGCCGCTATATTAGAGCTTCATCAGAAAGCGTGCTTTTAGCCACACGTAACAAAGAGCTTTGATTCTTTCAGGTTACACAATAAGAACAGTTCGTTACTGCACATAAGAAGAAGTTTGGAAGATAGGGTGGCACCAAGGTTGGATAATTCAGCAGCTCAATGATGTCACGGGTGATCTGGTTATTCTTGGCTTTCTCCTCTCCTGTTGTGATAGGTCAGTTTTCTGTACAAGCTAGCTTTTCTTCATGGTCGTGAAGTAGATTCAGCAATATTAGGCATCACACCCAGAATCAACACC
>NW_025800809.1:0-1209 GCF_021613505.1 Equus quagga | reverse complement strand
ACATGCTCCACATCAAATGTCATTAGGAAACTGCAAAGAAAACAACAGTGGGCAGCACTAAACACTTATGAAATGGGTAAAAGTCAAAATATTCAGAACAGCAAATATCAGTGAAGATGCAAAGCTACAGGGAATCCTAGTTCATTGCGGGTGGAAATGGGATTTGGAACACCCACACTGCAAGACCGGAACCTCCTTTCAGAATAAGATACACTGTCACTACACAGAGTAAGAGACAGCAATCACGCTCCGTGGTATTTTCCCAAATGAGCTGAAACCTTATGTTCGCACAAAACCTACATAAGAATGTTTAGAAGCACTTTATTCATAATTGGCAAGAGTTAGAATTTTCAACAAGATGTCCTTCAAGTATCGAACAGTCAATCAGTGGTGCATCCAAACAATGAAACACCATCCAATGATAAGAAGTGAGGTATCAAGAAATGGAAACACACGGAGGAACCTTAAAAGACAGTTCTTAAGTAAAGAAGCCAATGTGACAAGGCTATGTAGTGTATGATTCCAAGTATATGACATTCTGGAAAAGACAAAAGTATGAGGCACTAGAAACATCTTTACTTGTGAAAGATTTGGAGGTTGGAGGGAGGGACGAGTCAATAGGTGGAGAACAGGGGAGTTTCAGGAAAGTGAAACTACACTCCATGATACAGAAATGATGTGTCCACGGCATTACACATTTGTGAAAACTCACACAGTGTGTAACACACAGAGTCAATGCTAATGTGCACCATGCACTGTAATGCGTCCACATGGGCTTGGAAATTCTACGAAATGTACCACAGTGATACCCCAGGTGAAAAAGTGCAAACTGTGAGGATGCAGAGAGAAGGGTTATGTGGAAGTGCTAAATTCTAATCAATTTTTCTGTAAACCTAAAACTGCTCTAAAAAAAATGCAGACTTTTAAAAAAAGGATGAAGACAGACATTACAAGTCAGCCCTTTTTTACTGAAACAGGACACCTCTCATTCAACTGACTTCAAGTTATTCCTTTTTCAAGATTGGCCCTGAGCTAACATCTGTTGCCAATCTCTTCTTCTTCTTCTTCTTCTCTCAAAAGCCCCCAATACACAGTTGTATCTTCTAGTCGTAGGTCCTTCTAGTTGTGCAACAACTTCAACATATTTCAATAAGCCAGTCTGGCTCTAGGAGCCTGAGACCCACAGGGGAGGGGAAACTTCCATCGAAT
>NW_025800808.1:0-3392 GCF_021613505.1 Equus quagga | reverse complement strand
AATGGCTGCACTTTTGGACTTTGTCATGAAGCGACATTCAGCTACAACAGAGGACCCACGCAGGGAAGAGAGCGGAATGTAGAGAAAGCACACTTCCATCTTCCCCCTTGAGACAGGGGTAAAATTGTTGTTTATCACATGCCTTGCAATGTATTAAGGGCAGTACAAGCTATCGTTTTCTAGAACAGTTTATGAACATGTTAAAAATCAGTAGAGTTTGGTTTGACCAATTTGTGATACAAACAAGTCATCAATAGTTTCCATTTCATTTTCAAAGAAACTGTTTCAATTACATTTGTGACTTTGAAGACGTTACTTGCTCTCTCAGTACCCTAGTCTCCTTATACATGAAATGCAGTTTAGTAAAGTAACTACGATATCTCAGAGGTTGGGAATTAAATGAGCTGATATTTGAAAGCACTTGGAACAGTGGCCGGCACATAGTAAGTGCTGTACCAGTGTTTGCTGTTATTATTAATCTTATTACTGCAACATGTTGTACATGAAATTAGAGAAAATAAAATGAGAAACTTTAACCAAACAGAAAATTCAGAAGAAATCCCCTGCCTTTCAATATGCTGTCAAAGGACATAGGTGATCTTGAAAGTGGTAAAATGACCAAGGTCACAAACAAGTTCTGAAGAGCAGAGTGTGGCAGCAGGTGTTTCAGTGACGCTGTGCAAAACAACCTGCAGCCAAAGCAATTCAGAGAACGCTGCAGAGTCTTTAGATTTCTCTAATTATGAAATCCTAAATTGTGGGTATTGATGAGAACATATTATATAATTGAATGGATAATCATATGGTATGCCAATCAGCCAAAACATTGCATACATTCAATGTAGATTTATCCCTTTTCCTTTAGATGTATTTTTGGTGACTTGTTTCAGACAATGTAGGAAAATTCTCAGGTATATAATGTTGCCTCCAACACTAGAGAAGCAATCAGTTGGGGGTGTCCCTCTGTCATTGTGGGTTGCATGGAGTCACTGATTCCCCTGAGGAGTTTGTGTGCCCAGACCCCAGCTCTAATCATAATTTCATTGGAGAAAAGTGACTAGGGAATCTCTGGTGCCTGGGTCTATATTAGTCTCACAAGATCAAATCATAGGTTGTGACCTTTTCTCCACAAAATCCTCTTGCAGGTGGGACTTCTGGTAATGGCCGTATGAGGGGGTTGGGCAAGTCTTCCCACAGAAGACAATTATGAAAACTGGACAAAAATATTAAAAACAAATGTTTGAAGCCACTGAAAAATAAACAAAGGAAGGCAGAAATGGGGGAAGAATTTTCATCTTGAATTACTCCTACGATAATGGGTAAGAACTGCAAGTTTATAGCTTTCTGACCTGTGGGTGCTTCCAATCCCCCTGCAGGGGTCCCAGTGGCTCAAGGGGGCAGATGATAGAATTCAGAGTGCAGAGTGGCTGCATATTTAAAGGTGAAAATTTGAAAGTGAGAGAGCAGCAGAAGGATTGAGATAAACGTGAATACAAGCTCCATCAAAATCCCTGGTTGACCCTACACTATGCATAGGTGTGGGAGACTCAAGAGAAACTGCTGAAAATCAGGAAGAACCCAGAGGGAGGTCTAACCGTGACAGAAAGGCTGATCCTGGGAAAATCTGCGGTCTGCACCTTGGACTGATTCCCCAGTCAGCACAAAGCTCAGGCAGCAGAAACCAAAAATCTTACTGGATTAAGGAATCCAAGGTGAGAGTGCGTGGCCGGCAGTGCATTTGGAAATTTAGGGGAAATATCAAAAACAAAGCAATCACAGAGGAAGTGAGTGTCAAAATGTGAGTATAAATTCCCAAATCCTTGGTTGACCACGAAAACACAGAGGCAGGAAATCTTTCAAGATCCATAATAAAAATGCAGTAACTGGATAGTGAAAATGGAGCAGACATTAACTGTTGCAAACTGCAGGGGTTCAGACTTCACAGTGCGGTCCAGGCAAATTAACTATCTTCTAGGGAAAAAAGCAATCCTCAGAAAAATAAATGGATTCCAGATTTGCTAAAACATAATATCTTTGATGTCCACTATATTTTTTTTTAAAGATTGGTACCTGCGCTAACATCTGTTGCCAATCTTTTTTCTTTCCTTCTTCTCCCCAAAGCCCCCTGGTACATAGTTGTATATTCCAGCTGTGAGTGCATCCAGCTGTGCCATACGGGATGCCGCCTCAACATGACCTGATGAGCAGTGCCATGTCCGTGCCCAGGATCCAAACTGGCAAAATCGCAGGCCACTGAAACAGAGTGCACGAACCCAACAACTCAGCCATGGGGCGGGCCCCTTGATGTCCACTTTTAAATTAAATATTACTGGACATGCAAAGAAACAAAAATGTGTGACTATAATGAGAAAGTCAACAGAAATGTATTCCCAGTGTGCCCACAGGTTGGATTTAGCACCTAAAGACGTCCATACAGCTTTAGAAATATATTTAAAGAACCAAATGAAAAACTGTTTAAGGAATTAAAGGAAATACACATATTATAGAATGAACAGACAGTAAATCTGAACAAAGAACTGGAAAGTATAAAAAGTATCAAATAAAAATTCCAGAACTAAAAGGAAAAAAAATGAAATAAAAATTTAGTGGATGAATTCAACAGAAGGTCTGAGAAGGCAGAATAAAGAATCCATAGAAATTACCCAATCCAAAAGAACACAAAGAAAATGGATTGAAGAAAAACAAATAAAACCTCAAAACCCATGGGAGAAGATAAAATAAGGCAAATAAATGATCAGAATTCAAAAATGACAAGAAGGAGAAAAAAGAGCAGAAAAAATATTCAAAGAAATCATGTTTAAAATTTCTCCAAATTCAGAAAAAACTTTAGCTTATAGAGCCAAGAAGCTCAACAGACACCAAAAGAGAGAACTACAAAGAAGGCCACACCCAGGCTCATCAAAGTCAAACTGGTGAAAACCAAAAACAAGAAAAAGTCTTGAAAGCATCAAGAGAGAAGGAATCTCACATACAGGATGTTGTGGTGTTAAAGTATTTACAAATTCTTTAATATTCCTTCCTTCTAACGGTAGAACTAACTCCCCTCCTCTCGAGTGTGAACTATACTCAGCGACTCACTTCTAAAGAACAGAATGAAGTGGAAGTGATGCTGTGTGACTTCAGGGGTTAGCTCATAAAAGGGACTGTGGTTTTCTGCTCTCTCTTCTTCTCTCTCTCCCTCTCTCAGGTCATTTGCTTGGAAGAAGCCATGTCCTAACAAGGAACCTCTGACATTTGCCTGGCTGGATGTGAACATTGCTATGGATCAGTGACTCCTTTGTGCCTCTCATTTCCCCCATTTTTAAATGTCTACTGTGTTTATCCTTCCATCTGTCCCATAGCTGCATAGTAGGTCTGTTGTGGGAGGGGGG
>NW_025800807.1:0-1345 GCF_021613505.1 Equus quagga | reverse complement strand
CTGGATGCCCAGAGCAGTCAGGAACCAAGGCTAGGGTCACAGAAGGGAGTTGGTGCTAAGCCAGGGGATGGAGTGGAGGAGACCAAGGTCACAAGGTCACAGTGCAGCTGCATCTTGCAGCCTCACCTGGAGGGACCTGTGCCCTTGGACGAGTGACATGGCCTCTCTGGGCCTCGTTTTCTCCTTTGTAAAATGGGGCTGAATTACACAGATCAGAGACACGATGTGTGCAAAGACCTGGCACAGAGTAGCTGCTTGGTCGATATGGACCCCCTCCCCCAGCCCCGTCTCAAATGTTTTCCCAACTATGGATGTTATTCTTTCATTCGTCTCACAGATGGTTGCTGAGCACCTACTATGTGAGGAGCCCTGTGTGGCCAGGGGAGAAACAATGAGAACAACCAGAGTCCATTTGAACCACAGCCTTGTAGCTCTGCTTGTA
Organism: Equus quagga; assembly: GCF_021613505.1. NCBI lineage: Eukaryota > Metazoa > Chordata > Mammalia > Perissodactyla > Equidae > Equus > Equus quagga. The sequence goes on along the minus strand of NW_025800807.1, from coordinate 903 downwards.
GCTTTTTTCCAGGTAGAATCCACGAATTTCTGGGTATCTCCATTGGGTTTAACCCAGGGGATGATCAGCAAATATCAGCTCAAGTCGTTTCACTCCCCAAACCTTCCTCAGCCCCTGCTTGTGCCAGAAACTGTGCTCCCAGCTGCAGATGAAGAGACGGGTCAGACCCCATCCCTCCGTCAAGGAAAGTGCTCTGCACCCACTTCCTGCCACCACCCCACGCCCTCAACTTGGGGAGTGTGGGCAACTTCCCGTGTGTCTTCAGTCTGATCCCAAATATATGAATCTGGCAGATACTCCTCAGTCTCACGGTAAATTTCTTGTCAATGGATTTCCTTTTTGGATCTTTTTAAGCTAAAGGGGCTGCACCCTTCCCAGGAGTCTGTCGCGTCTTCCCTGCATTCATCCTCCAGTATCTGAACGCCGTGTGCACTAGTCTGTCTCCCTCCTTCGTCCAGGAGCTCTTGAAGTGAAATTCTGGTCTCTGCATTTACTGTCTCCAGCAAAAACTAGCTATATCATAAACATATGAATATTTATAAGATAAAATTCCCACTAAGAATTGGGCAGTGAATCAAGTTGAAGGGTTCCATAAATCTTTGGTCAACGTTTTGCTCAAGAGGTCCCCTCTTTACTGAGATAAGCGGCTGTCTGATGGTAAGTACAGGAAGGAAACCCCATGCTTGATCTGCTCTTTGGCAAGTGGGTAAAGTGGGAACTGACCACACTAGCTGGTCAGTTTGATAAGCGGGACCAGCCTCAGCACTGAAGACCGTGCATGAGACAACTCTTCCTTCCAGCTCGGAGGAAGTCCAGCCCCAGCGACCATCACTTGACAGACGTGTCAGGAACATCAGAGTCCATCTCCGGGGAGACCACAGTGACCAGGACTGACATGAACCT
>NW_025800806.1:0-1240 GCF_021613505.1 Equus quagga | reverse complement strand
TGGGCTTCTTCTTATTTGTAATTTGTGTCTCTGTTATAATCATTAGCTTAGTGATTTCCATGTGGTTTGTATAAAACATCTCATAGATGAGATAGTCCATTTCTCATAGCCTCTAATTTCCTTAGACTAAGCCAGTTCCATCCCTTTCCTTTTCTCATTCTAAGTTGTTATTATCACATGTTTTTTTCTTTTTGTGTTGTAAGCTTGTGGTCAAAATGACAAGATTATATTTATTCTTGGTGTTTTCCTTCCCTTTATCATTAATGTTATGCTTAAGCCTTTGCTAACCTGTTCTGATGGAGAGATGTGCTTTTCTGATTTGCCTTTCTCCTTATATCCTTTGCTCAGGGTTTGGCAACCCCTTTCCTCCTTTTTTTTTCAAGTATGAGGGCTTTCCTGAGAATTTCTTATAGAGGGTGTCTTGTGGCAATGAACTCCCTTAACTTTTGTTTATCTTGGAAAGTTCTTATTTCTCCATCATATTTAAAGGATATTTTCACTGGAGAGAGTATTCTTGCCTGCAAGTTTTTGTCTTTCAGAATTTTGAATATATCATTTGACTCTCTCCTAGCCTGTAAGATATCTGCTGAGAAATCTGCTGACAGCCTGATAGGGGTTCCTTTGTAGGTTATTGTCTTCTTCTTTGCTGCCCTTAATATTTTCTCTTTGTCGTTGACTTTTGCAAGCTTCACTACTATCTGCCTTTGGGTTGGGCTTTTGACATTGATAAAGTGTAGCGATCTATTGGCTTCTGTCACATGGAATTCCAGCTCCTTCCCCAGGTTTGGGAAGCTGTCAGCTATTATTTCTTTGAACAAGCTTTTTGCTCCATTCTTCTTCTCTTCTCCCTCTGGGATACTTATAATCCTTATGTTGCATTTTCTATTTGAGTCAGATATTTCTTGGAGAATTTCTTCATTTCTTTTTAGTCTTAGTTCTCTCTCCTCCTCTATCTGAAGCATTTCTATATTCCTATCCTCCAAACTGCTAATTCAGTCCTCCATATTATCAGCTCTGCTGTTCGGGGAGTGTAGATTCTTCTTAATCTCCTCCATTGTGTTTGTCATCTCCAACATTTCTGATTGTTTCTTCTTTATAGTATCAAGCTCTTTTGTGATGTAGCTCCTGAACTCATTGAGTTCTCTATCTGTATTCTCTTTCAGCTCATTCAGGTTTTATTTTTTGTGTATGGAAGATTAGCCCTGAGTTAACGTCTGCCACCAATCATCCTCTTCTTGCT
>NW_025800805.1:0-9200 GCF_021613505.1 Equus quagga | reverse complement strand
CTATTCAGCCATAAGAAATGATGAAATCCGGCCATTTGTGACAACATGGATGGACCTTGAGGGTATTATGCTGAGCGAAATAAGTCAGAGGGAGAAAGTCAAATACCATATGATCTCATTCATAAGTAGAAGATAAAAATGACAAAAAAAAACCCACATTGCATTGGAGATTGGACTGGTGGTTACCATTGGGGAAGGGGGAGGGGTGAGGGCAAAATGGGTGATTAGGCTCACATGTGAGGGGATGCACTATAATTAGTGTTCAGGTGGTGAACATGATGTAATGTACACAGAATTCGAAATATGATGTGCATCCGAAAAAAAATTAAAAAAATATAAATAAAAAATAAAGAGCAGAGCCAACAACAACAACAACAACAAAACACAATGACATATCACCATACCAGAATGGCTAAAATAGAAAGTACTTACAACACCACATGCTGACATCCATGTATCAACCACTCACATAATGCTGATTGGAATGTGAAATGTTACAGCCACTCTAGAGAATGTTTTAACAGTTTCTTTAAAAACTAAAATGCAGCTACCATTTGACCCAGCAACTGGACTCCTGGGTCTTTATTCCAGAAAAAAATGAAACCTTACTTTCCCACAAAATCCTGCACACTAATATCACAGCAGATTTAATTGTAACAGCCAAAAACTAGAATCAGCCCAGATGTGCCTCAACTGCTGAACGGTTGAAGAGTCCTTGGTAAATATGTATTATGCATTACTACTCAGCAATAAGATGGAACAAATTACTGATACGTGTAACCACCTGGATGAATCTCCAAGGAATTATGCTGAGTGAATAAAAGCCAATCCCAAAAATAACATACTGCATGATTCCATTTATATAAAATTTTTGAAACAAGAAAATTTTAGAAATGTAGGACAGATTAATGGTTTCTAGAGGTTAGGAATGGAGGAGGGAGGCAGGAGTATGGTAGGGGTGGTTATAAAAGGGTAGCATGATGGAAACTTGGAACTGGATCAGTAACTCGACTGTGGTGTGAAACAGAGATGTTGGGACTAATCAGTAACTTGACTGTGGTGTGGATACAGGAATCTGCATGTGTGGTATAATTTTATTAAACTCAAAATACATACAGACACACAAATGAGTAAAAATCTGGGGAAATCTGGGTAAGATCAATGGATTGTATAAATGTCAGTATCCTTGTTCTAATATGCTGTAGTTTTGCAAAATGTTACCACTGGGGGGACCTAGGCAAAGTGCAGAAGGGACCTTACTGTATTATTTCTTAGAACTGTAGGTAAATGTACAATTATCTCAATTGAAATTCCAATTAAAAAAAATCCTTGGAAAATTTCTGGTGGGCCCACTACAGTCTATCTCACCTATCGATTTCAACTAAAAGCTCTGGACAAAAATACAAAAAGCAATTATCTCAGCACTCCGAAAATTTAACAATAGTAAACTGATTTAAGAAGGAATCAAAACCTGAAGAATGATTCCTATGGGAGTGAGCTTACTGGATTTTTTCCCCCTTCTTGTTTCTTGGCTTTGACCTTAGGGAAGTCCTAGTGCAGAGCTGCATAGCATAAAGGGACAGTAAAAACCCTGAGAGAAACCCTGTCTTGCTGGCAAGAGGACTGGGAAAGAAGATCACTCTGAGCCAGAAAATGTAGGGGTAATCCTTGTTTTTATTCATTTTTTGTCTTTTTCTTTCCAGGCCCTGCCTCAAGAGTAGCACTGGTTATGAAGCTGTGCTACAGTAGCCTGATGCAGTTACCTAAAACCACAGGAGAAAACCCATCTTTCTTGTTCAGGAACTGGAAATAGGGGACCCTGGGGTTCAAAGACTGTCTATATAATTTTCTCTTACTTTTTTACATCTTTTTCTCTCACTGCTTTCCTCTGAGGATGGCCTCTGTTGTACATAACTTCATGGCACCATGACTGGCTAAAACTTTGAAAGCCCATCTTTCACAATAGAGAACAAGAAAAAGAGTCCCCTAGGGGTCCTCAGGACAGTGTGAGAGAAATCACAGAAAAGAGAGATCCAGTTAGGTAAACTCCTAATTCTGTGTATGAATTAACAAAAGTCCCAGGTGCAGTCCTGTGCTGTGCATGTGATAGAGAGACTCAAAGCAGCATAGCAAAGACTATCACTACTGATATGAACCACCACCCAAGTCCCAAACTAACTGCTGAGTGGCACATGAATGTGACAGACCAAAAACAGCATACCAAAGCTTTGAAACTTAACTGACATTGGAAAAATCAGCAATTAAAGGCAAGACAGAATTTCCAGTCTGAATCTACCCTGGTTGCACTCCTGCCAAAACAAAGAAACAAATCAACATTATCAAGGGGATTTTAACAAGACCTAGAGTCTTACAACATAATATTCAAATTGTCCAAAATGCAATGCAAAGTTATTCAACATACAATGAACTCAGAAAATGCCAACAATTGTCAAGAAGAAAGACAATCAACAGATGCCAACCATAAGATGCTCTAGATGTAGGAATTATCAAAAAAGACATTTAAGCAACTATGAACCATACTTTATGAAGTACAAGCAAAAACTGAAATTAATACAAGGATAAATATTCTCAGTAGATAAATGGGAACTATAAAATGAATTAAGTGAAAATCTTAGAACAAAAATACATCATCTGATAAAAAGAATCATTGGGGACACCAGCATCACTGCAGTCTAAGTCGTTCCTCTTTTCTCTCCCCTTTTTTAAACAACTAATTAGACATCCATAACCAAACAAAAGCTCCTCTGGACATTACATCAAGGGACCTGTGAGGTTTCTAACCCACCTGAGCATCTGAAATAAACAATACCTCGGGAAGGACTGTAGATCCAAGGGAGTCAGCATATCCGCCCCACCCCTACTTGCTGTAACGGCAGGGGAAGAACCTAGAGAGTGCAAAATTGAGCAGATACCGACAGGCAACAGAGAATTTGTGCAAGTCCAGCCTGCCCTAAGGGAGAGTCCAGTACACCATAGGACTAGGATAGAGAGCAGTTTGTATGCAGAGGAAAGGGAGGAAGGTGGTCCCTCTCCCCAGAGTGACACTTCAAGGGGCTGGGCTTTTGGCAGCAGCAAAGGCAACTTCTCTGGCAAAGAAGGTGAAAAGTGGTGCCCTCTGCCATCCAGGAGGTGGAAAGCGAAAGTGGTGAGTGACTGTCAGGCTATCTCAGTTATGCATGTTGCAGCTGGAGAAACCCATTTCTCTCTAGAAGCATCTGAATTTCTGAGGAAAAAACTCCACAACTAGGGGGAGGATAGAGAAAGACAAGGAAGCAGTTAAGAATATCAAAGGGCATTAAAATAATACATTTCCATTTACCGCTGGCTGGCTGCTTCAGGACTTCAGCAGGAAGTTTGCCTACAAACCTCTGAGAGTAGGCCACTCGAGGATGCCCCCACTGGGCCCACGGGCACCCTCAAAGCCCCAAGTGCTAAATCCACACTCCCCTACTCTTCCGCCAGCTCCTTGCGCATGCTCCCTAGTGCATTTGTGAGAGGAAGCTCTGGTAGACACAGAGGGTGTTTGGATAATAGGCCAAGGTCAACAGGCAAGGGAGAAACCACAAACTTGAGCTATAGCGCCACCTTCTGGAATATGAAAGAAAGGTTTCAAATAGCCAGCCTGTTGGATTGAAAGAAACAAAGAAGACATAAAACTTTAGTTAAGGAGGCATCTGCTACTTCAAACGTGAAAGCAGGAGTACATACCTACAAACACTATGAAAAATCAAGGAAATATGGTATCACAAAAAGAAAACGATATTCTCCAACAACTGAACGCAAAGGTATGGAATATTGTGCTCTAACTAATAAAGAATTAGAAATAGCTGTTATGAAGAAATTGAAAGAGCTATAAGAAACGTCATAACACAATTCAATGACCTCATGAATAAAATTAATAAACAGAAGTTCTTTACCAAAGAGATTGAAATTATATTAAAAAAGAATCAAATAGAAATTCTGGAGCTGAAGAATTTGATAAAAGAGAAGAAGAATGCAATAGAGAGTACCAGTAATAGAGCAGACCAGATGGAAGAAAGGATGACTTGGAGGGTAGGAATATAGAAATAATTCATTTAGAAGAGGAGAATGAACTAAGATATTCGAAAAGTAAAGAAATCCCAAGAGAGCTATTGGTGTCTATCAGAAAGACAAATATTGGAATAATTGGTGTTCCAGGAGGAGAAGAGATGGAAAAGGGGACAGAAAGTTTATGTGAATAAACAAGACCTGAAAACTTCCCAAACCTGGGGAAGGACTTGGACACACAAGTCCCTGATGCTAATAGAAGACTCCATTATCTCAATGCAAAAAGACCTTCTCCAAGACACATTATAATGAAACTGTCAAAAATCAATGATGAAGAAAGAATATTAAAGGTAGCCAGGGGAAAAAAGAAAGTAACCTACAAAGGAATCTCCATTAGGCTATGAGTGGATTTCTCAGCAGAAAGTCTACAAGCCAAGAGAGAATGGAATGACATATTCAAAGTGTTGAAAGATAAAAAATTGCCAACCAAGAATAATTTATCTGACAAAGTTATCCTTCAGATATGAAGGAGAAATAAAGGTTTTTCCAGACAAACAAAAACCGAGGGAACTCACCACTACTAGAGCTGCTTTGCAAGAAGTGGTGAAAGGAGTTCTTCAAGTTGAAATGAAAAGATGCTACTCAGCGACATGAAAACATATGAAAGTACACAACACTCTAGTAAAGGTGAAAAATAGAATTAGAAAGCTGTAACTCTTATATACAAGTGGTGTGTTAACCACTTAACTATAGTATAAAGGCTAAAGGAAAAGAGTTTTAAAAGTAACTATAGTTACTATAATTTGTTAAAAAAAACACAGCAAAGAGGTAAATTGTGATATCAAAAATTTAAAAGTGGAGAAGTAAAATGGTGGAGCCTTTATAGGTGAACAAAAATATGTTGCTATCAACATAAAATGGACTGTTTTATCTCTAAGATGATTTATGAAAGCCTCATGGTAACCACAAAGGAAAAATCGAGAGTAGATTCAGGAAACATAAAGAAAAGGGGAGACAGAGCATGCCACCATGGAAAACCACCAATTTGCAAAGGGCGGCAGAAACAGAAGGAAAAAGAAACAATGGAGATACAAAACCACCAGGCAAACAATAAGATAAACTAGTAAGTCCTTACATACAAATAATCATTCTAAATGTAAATGGGTTGAATTCACCAATCAAAAGGCACATAGTAGCAAGATAGATTAATAAAAAAATACAAGACCCAACCATATGCTGCCTATAGGAGACTCATTTCAGCTCTAAAGACACACAAAGGCTCAAAGTGAAGGGATAGAAGAAGATATTATAAGCAATTAGAAATCAAAAGAAAGTTGAGCTAACCATACTTATATCAGACAAAAATAGACGTCAAGGTACAAATGGTAACAAGAGATAAGAAGGTCATTATATAATGATAAAGTAGTTACTTCATCAAGAAGATATAACAATCATAAATATATAAGTGTCCAACATCAGAACAATTAAATATATTAAGAAAATACTAACAGATCTGAAGGGAGAAATAGGCAATAGAATAATAGTAGAATTCAATACCCCACTTTCTGCAATGGATAGATATCCAGATAGAAAATCAACAGTGAAATGTTAGAATTAAACCATACATTAGATCAAATGGACTTACTAGACATATATAGAACATTCCATCCAACAGTAGCAGAATACACATTCTTCTCAAGTGCACGTGGAACATTTCCTAGGATAGATCATATGACAGGACACAAAACAAGTCATAGCAAATTTAAGAAGATTAAAATAATACTATCTTTTCTAACCAAAATGGTATGAAATTAGAAATCAACAAAAAGAGGAAAGCTGGAAAATCTACACATATGTGGAAAATCAGCAACACACTTTTGAATAACCTGTGAGTCAAAGAGGAAATCAAAAGGGAAATAAAAACGTATCTTGAAACAGATGAAAATGAAAACACATATATCAAATCCTTTGGGGTTCTGCAAAAGCAGTTCTAAGAGGAAAGTTTATAGCGATAAATGCATATGTTAAGAAATTTGTTGTTAGTTCCAGCAAGTCAATTCTGACCCCTAGGGATCCTGTGTATGGCAGAGTGGATCCCTGCCTGGTCTTTTTGTGCCACCCTCTCATCTTCTGGTGTTATATCAGACAATGCTCTGCTGCTATGCATAGGATTTTCATGGCCAATTCTTTGAGAATTGTGTGGCCAGGACCTTCTTCTTCGTCTGTCTTAGTCTGGAAGCTCCACTTAAACCTGTCCACCATGGGTAACCCTGCTGGTATTTGAAATACCAATATCATAGCTTTCAGCATCACAGCAACAAATAGCCACCACAATATGACAACTGACAGATGGATGGTGTGGTTCTCCAACCAAGAAATAAACCCAGGCTGCAGTGATGAAAGTGCCAAATCTTAACCACTAGACCACCATGGCTGGCTGCATATATATAAACAAATTAGAAAGGTCTAAAATAACAACCCAACTTCAAGGAACTAGAAAAAGAAGAATAAATTAAGACCAAAGTTAGCTGAAGGAATAAAATTAAAAGGTCAGAGCAGAAATAAATGAAATATAGACCAGAAGAAAAAGCAGAAAGTATCAACAAACTAAGAGATAGTTTTTCAAAGAGATAAACCAAATTGACAAACTTTCAGCTAGATTAAGAAAAAAGGGAGAAGACTCAAATAAATAAAATTGATATGAAAAGGAGACATTACAACCAATACTACAGAGATATATAGGGTCATAAGCTCATACTATAAAAAATTTTATACCAACAAAATTAGATAACCTAGAAGAAATAGGTGAATTCCTAGAAACACACAACCTACTAAGACTGAAGCAGGAAGAAATAGAAAATCTAAACAGACCAATAAAATGTATAGAGATTGAGTCAGTAATCAAAAACCTCCTAATACAGAAAACCCCAGGACCAGATGGCTTCATTGGTGAATTATACCAAAAATTTAAAGAATAATTAATGTCAATATTTCTCAAACTCTTCCAAAAAGTTGAAGAGGAGGGAAGACTTTCAAACTCATTCTTGCAAGATCAGAATTACCCTGATACTAAAGCCAGATAAGGACAATACAAGAAAAGAATGCTATAGAACACTACCCTGATGAATATAGATGTAAAAATTATGAACAAAATGTAACAAGCCAAATTCAAGAACACAATAAAAGGCTTACACACCATGACCCTGTGGTATTTATTCCTTGGATGCAAGTATGGTTCGATATATGAAAATCAATAAATATATCACATTACTAGAATGAAAGAAAAATCACATGATCATTGCAATAGATACAGAAAAAGCATTTGAAAAAATACATCTTTTCATGACAAAAACCTTCAATAGATTGAGTATAGAAAAAAGAAATCACAACATAGTAAAGGCCGTATATGACAAATCCACAGATAACATTATACTAAATAGTGAAAAATTGAAAGCGTTTCCTACAGCTCAGGAAAAAGACTATTATGTCCACTCTTAGTACTCTTATTCAATATAGTACTGCAAATCCTAGCTAGAGTAGTTAGGCAAGACAAAGACATAAAAAGCATCCAAAACAGAAAGGAAGAAGTAACATTGTCTCTATGTGCAGATGATATGATTTTGTATATAGAAAATCCCAAAGACTCAACCAAAAAACTATTGAAACTAATCAACAAACTCCAGTAAAGTTGCAGGATACAAAATCAACATACAGAATTCAGTTACATTTCTATGCACTAGCAATGAAATGAACTGAAAAGATAAAGAAAACTATCCCATTCACAGTAGCATTAAAATAATAAAATACCTAGGAATAAATTTAACCAAGGAGGCGAAAAATCTGTACAATGAAAGCTTCAAGACTTTGTTGAAAGAAATTGAAGAAGACACAAACAAATGGAAAGATAACTCATGTTCATGGATTGGAGCAATTAATAGTGTTAAAATGTCCATACTACCCAAAGCCATCAACAGATTCAATGCAATCTCCATCAAAATTCCAATGACATTTTTCAGAGAAACAGAAAAAAAAATCCTAAAACTGATATGGAACCACAAAAGACCATGAATAGCCAAAGAAATTCTGAGGAAAAATAACAAAGCCAGAGGCATCACACTTCCTGATTTCAAACTATAGTACAAAGCTGTAGTAATAAAAACAGTGCAATATTGGCATAAAGCAGACACATAGGTCAATGGAAAAGAATAGAGAACCCCAAATTAAACCCTCTCATATATGGTCAACTAATATTTGACAAGGTAGCCAAAAACACCCAATGGGGAAACGGTAATCTCTTCAACAAATGGTGTTGGGAAAACTGGATAAACACATACAGAACAATGAAATTAGACCCCTATCTTACACCCCTCCCAAAAATTAACTCAAAATGAATCAAAGACTTAAACATAAGACCTGGTAACATAAAACTCTTAAAAGAAAATATAGGGAAGAGGGTTCTTGACATTGGTCTTGGCAATGATCAACACCAAAAGCACAAAGGAGAAAAGCAAAAATCAACAAAGGGGGCTAAATCAAACTGAAAAGTTTCTGCACAGCAAAAGAAACAGTTAACCAAATGGCAAAACAACTTAAAAAATGGGAGAAAATTCATTCAAACACTGTAATGGATAAGTGGTTAATATCCAAAATATATATATAGAACTTGTACAACTCAATAACAAGAAACAAAAACATTTGATAAAAACAAATGGGCAGAGGTACTAGACGTTTTCTCCAAAGAAGACAACCAAAGGACCAAGGGTATAAAAAAGATGGTCAACATCACTAACCATCAGGAAAATGCAAATGAACACCAGAATGAGGTATCACATCACATCTATTGTCATCAAGAAGACAAAAGATAACAAGTATTGGTTAGGATGTGAAGAAAAGAGAACGCTTGTATGTTGTTGGTGGGAATGTAAACCGGTTCAGCCACTATGGAAAACAATATGAAAGTTCTAAAAAATGTAAAAATAGGTCTACTATATGATCCAGCAATTTCACTTCTGGGTATATACCCAAAGGAAATGGAAATATGATAACAAAGCATATATTCACTCCCATGTTTATTGCAGCATTATTCACAATAGCTCAGCTATAAAAGTCAGAAAAGTGTCCAGCAGTGGAGGAATGGGTAAAGATGTGAT
>NW_025800804.1:0-1274 GCF_021613505.1 Equus quagga | reverse complement strand
GAGCCATTCTGGTGTCACAAATGGCTGGACTGCACCCTTTCTTACAGGTGAGTGCTATGCCATTGTGTGGATATAGCCCACCTTCCTTCTCCATGGGTCCCTTGATGGGCACCAGAGGAACTTCCATGTCTTGCATATCGGGAGGAAGGCTGTGGTGAACACAGCACTGCACAGATCTCTGTGCAGTAGTGTTCCCAATTTCTTTGGATAAACACGCCACAGAGGAATAGCTGGACCATATGGTAGATGTATTTTGAAATTTCTGAGGCAATTCCACAAGGCTATGCCTAGTGCCTTCACCGGTTTGCACTCCCACCAGCGGTGCAGAACTCTTCCCTTCTCTCCACCTCCCCTCTGACACTTGTTGTTTCCTGTCTTGTTCTTTATAGCCATTCTGACCACAGTGAGCTGCTATCTCATTGCCGTTTGGATTTGCATTGGCCTTAGACTTAATGGTGATGAACATGAGTTCATAAAGCTGTTGGCAACCTTTCTGTCTTCTTGGGGTAAATCTCTGTTTCCATCTTTTGCCCAGGTTTTAATAGGCTTGTTGTTTTTTCTCTTGTCGAGACCTGTGAGGTCATTGGATCTTTTGGCTATTCAGCCCTTCTCTGATGTGCGGTTTGAAATATTCTCTTCCTGCTGTTGTGCTGTCCTTGCATTGAGTCGACGGTTTCCTTGGCTGGACAGAACCTACTGCATTGGATGGAGTCCCGTTTGTTTCTTGTTTCCATTGTTGACCTTGACTAGTTACACATGCTTCTTCCAAATAGGCGGCTACGCCAGATGGCAAAGAGCAAGCTCCCTGGGTTTTATTCTAGAAGTTTCATGGTTTCAAGACTTCCGTTGAAGGATTTAATCCATTTCGAGGTGGTGTGTGTGCCTGGTGTAACATCATGGTCTACTCTCATTGTGTTACATGTGGCTGTGCAGGCTTTCCAGCACCGTTTCTTTTAGAGACTCACCTTTCTCCACTGTCTCCTCTTGCCTTCCTCGTTGCAAATGAGTTGTTCATATATGGGTGAGTTGACCTCTGGGCTCTGTATTCTGTTCCATTGGTCTGTGTGCCTGTTTTTGGGAGCAGGCTATGTTTCGGTACCTAGCTCTTCGTCCTACATGTTGGAATCAGAAAGTGTTTTACGTCCTGCCTTGTTCGTCCTGCTTTTTTCCTCAGGATTCCTTTGGGTATTCAGGGTTCTTGTTGCTGTATAGAGACTTTAGGATTCCCTCTTCTATTTCTGTGGGAAAGATTGCTGCAACTTTGACTGGGATTG
>NW_025800803.1:0-2567 GCF_021613505.1 Equus quagga | reverse complement strand
ATTTCAGGAATATACACAGAAACATTTCTTGGGAAGGCTCAAGGAAAACTACAGAGGAAAAATGCTGCTCAATTGGCCACCCAAAAGAATCTGCTCTCTGGAATGAGGAGCCGCGAGAAAACAGAAGGGAAATAGAGATAAATTATGAGAAATTAGAAAAAATATTAAAGAGTTGACTAAATCAAGACATAGTTTGTTAGATTGAGTCATCAGAAGCCATACAATCTTAAGGAGCTGGACTTGTATAAATCAAATTCTCTTTAATAAAAACACAACTCTATTTACAAATATAGGTCTCATTTATTTGATTTGTTTGGTTCACATTGAATACTTACTACAAACATACATTTTTTTATGTCTTATACTTGGTAAATAACCAAAAAAATAATACTAGGTAATCTGGGATGCGTGGCTGAGTGTTACAGTGAAAGGAAGGCACCATGGCTCTGTAGAGTCTGACAATCACAAAGCAACCCAGGCTGAATCCTTGGGCAGCTTCTTAAATTCTCTTGACCTTAGTTTCCTGATTTAATGGAGAAAATAATTCCTGCCTTGCCAAACTGCAAGAATAAAATAATGTATGTTACATGCCTATTCGAATTTGGATGTTAGCTGCTCAAAAAAGTGATAGACAGCATAATCAAATTCTACTAAATGAGTAGGGAACACAACAGATGCTTTCAGAGATAGAGTGGAACAAGGTTGGTATGACCAATAAATTGGGAATGTTTTCATCAAAAAGTTGATACTGACAAGCTAGCTTTTGGAGAATGTGGGAGTTTTGAGAAAAAAATGAAAGGAGATGAAGTCCTGTGATCTGTTTACAGATAAGCAAAGTTGTGGAGGTAAGAACAGAATTGGAATCTTTAGCAGAGAGGAACAAAGAAAGGATCATAATCATGATGATGAGAAACAGAAAAAAAAAAGTGCAACTGGTATAACATTTTAGACTAAACCAGGCTGCTAAACTCCAAAATCTCTAACAGAGCAAACCTAGTTTGTCTTTATAAAATGTAGTATTGAGGAAATATTCATCACAATTCACAATTTAGGAAGAGAGGCATGATCAGAAGTAACAAATCAAATCTGTTAGTGCTAAACTCATACAGTTAAAACCAACTAGATGGGTTAGGAAGATTCTTGAATGCCGTGCAGCTTCTTGCTTGTGACCCAGATTCCCAAGCCAAATAACATCAGGGAAATTCTATTAAAATACAAGACCCTTTTATTAAATCTGAGGAATCTAAAGCAAGCAAACGCCAAAGCTAAGTGGGCTTCTCTGGTGAGACCTGTGGTTAAGCCACAGAGGTGTGGGCAGGCCCGGAGGATGTGACCTGCTGCATGTAACGGGCAGGTCAATTATGTAACTCACTTTCTTAATTATTCCCCCCTCAGAATGAAAATGGAAAAAATGTCTGTCAGGATTGTTAAACAGTGCAGATACTCCTCAGCTTTATTCGGAAGGAAATAAATCTTACTAGAGTCCTACATTAAGTTTCAGATTAAGACAGGTATTTAATTGAATTATGCAAAATGAGGAATCAAAGACCATGTTTGATTGAATTTCAATACCTCAACCCAGGAACTTTGATCTAATGCTCTCCAAAGGATCACTTTAGTCACACATGCTATACATAAAATGGTATACTGGTGACAGTTTAATGATAATTTTTAGTAATATTACAAAACATTACTGGATGGGGTCCAAGGCAGACCTGTCTAAGCAGTATAGTTTATGAAGGAATCAAAATCTGAGGTCTTACAAAACAAAAAAAGAAGGAAATAGAAAGACATGGATATTTCCAGAGAAATACATCATTATGGTGTATATTCATAAATTAGGAATAGAAACATATACCTTACATAAATCAGTAACATGTAGATTAAAATGTACATCAAAAAAAAAACAGGGAAAAAATGAACCTGAACTGAAATATTGTTCCAGTACTAGAAAGCAGTAGACCTAATGGACTGACCGGTGCACTGACATGATAGAAGCTTGGCTTAGTAACAAAGCAAAAAGCTTCTTCTAATGGGATATTTTTGAAAGAAGTCTGGCTAGGCCCTATTTAAATTTTACTTCTGTTGCCTCATGTTTTTCTGGCAGTATAAATTCAAGAAAGAGGAGCTTTGCTATCAGAAGTCTTACCAAGTAGACTATTATTTGGTCTATGAATTTCTATAAAAAATGCTTCCTCAGGATGTTAGTCTATATTTAGGTCTTAAATGTGTTCTCAGGAATCAGCAAATATGGGTAAATATTTATTGTGCTCATACTCATGGTGTCAGGAAGATAACTTTATGAATTTATGTAAAAATTTTAATTGCCAAGTGGGATAAAGCTGAACATACTGAATATATATCCAGTTTAAAATGCCAGTGCATTTCCTTTCCAAGAAAATAAGTATTTCTAAATGTTCTAAATGGTGGTTGGGAGAGAGAAGAGTTTATAAAGATAATACTCAGTAGATAAATAGTATTAAATAAAAGTAAATACCAATTCAGCATGTTTAGAAGAGAGGAGGAATAAATTTTTATAATGTTTCCTTTATTCATCACTCATCTAC
>NW_025800802.1:0-1060 GCF_021613505.1 Equus quagga | reverse complement strand
ACTTGCAAGGCACAAAGCTCTGCCTTGGTTCCTCGAGGGGAGACAGGCCCCAAAGCGTCTGATATCCAGCTCTCCGGAAATCTAAGAAACAACTCGCTCTCCAGAGTGCTCTTACAGCCTACCGGCAACATCTCTTACAAAGGCCTGTGAAACGCAGTTGCTGCCAGCCCTGGTCTCGCTCAAGTAGAACTTCTGCTAATCCCTGTCCTACATTGCCCTAGAGCTACAAGGCACAAACCCCTGCCTTGGATCCTGAATGGGAGACAGGCCCCAAAGTGTCTTCCTTCCAGCTCTCTGGGAAGCTAGGAAAAGACTCACTCTCCACAGTGCTCTGACAGCCTACCGACAACATCTCGTACAAAAGCCTGGGAAACACATTTGCTGCGCAGCCCTGATCTCGCTCAAGTAGAACTACCGCTCTGCCATGTCCCACATTGCCCTAGAGCTGCAAGGCCAAAGCCCTGCCTTGGGACCTAAAGGGGAGACATGCCCCAAAGCGTCTGACTTCGAGCTCTCTGGAAAGCTAAGAAACAACTCGCTCCCCACAGTGCTCTTACAGCCTACCGGGAACATCTCTTACAAAGGCCTGGGATACGCAGTTGCTTCCCAGACCTGATCTCCCTGGAGCAGAACTTCTGCTCTGCCATGTAGTACATTGCCCTAGGGCTGCAAGGCACAAATGCCTCCTTGCTTCCTCAAGGGGAGACAGGCCCCAATGCGTCTGGCTTCCAGCTCGCTGGGAAGATAAGCAACAACTTGCTCTCCACAGTGCTCTTACAGCCTAAAGGGAACTTCTCCTGCAAAGCCCTGTGAAGCGCAGTTGCTGCCCATCCCTGATCTCGCTCAAGTAGAACTTCTGCTCTTCCCTGTCCTACATTGCGCTAGAGCTGCAAGGCACAAGCCCTTCCTTGGTTCCTCAAGGGGAGACAGGCCCCAAAGCGTCTCGCTTCCAGCTCTATGGGAAGCTAAGAAACAAGTCGCTCTCCACAGTGCTCTTACAGCCTACCGGGAACATCTCGTGCAAAGGCCTGGGAAATGCAGTTGCGTCCCAGCCCTGATC
>NW_025800801.1:0-2731 GCF_021613505.1 Equus quagga | reverse complement strand
GCACCCTTTTCCACAGGGCTTCGTTCCTTCATGAAGGCTGCCCTCCCAGGCTAGTGTGCTCAGTTTACCTCCATCGAAATTCTCTCCCCCTACCTCTTGCCGTAGAAGGATTATTGATTAAGTGTTTTGACGCCCCCTGTAAGGAAGTGGGCTGAAAATTAGAACGTTACAATTCTGTTTCAAGAAAAATAAACAGGCCAGGGCTGAGGATGTAAGGCAAACAAATGGCACAGCCTATAGCAATAATGTAAGCCCGTAGCTAGACGGCACAGGGGGAACGTTCCAGGATTAGGGATGAAGTTCGAAACTTCCCAAATCCAGAAAGGAGACAGAAAAATATCTTTCCTGGAGAGAGGAATTCATCAGATTTGTCTAATTTGTCTTGGAAGCATTGTGTCCGTGAAGGGGGATGCCAGGACCACCTCGAATTTGGAGTTAATGACCTCAGGATGTCAAACCAACCCAGATGACCACGTGTTCTCAGCGCTTAGTTTGACCCAGGCTAGGACTGCAAAGACTCCTTCAAGTGACTGGTGCAAATTCAAAGACAACAACCAAGAGTCACGAAAGCACTCACACCTCGGCCTAGAGAACATACGGTGATTCAAGAAATGCAAAATGAATCACTTGGAATGAAGGGGAACAGACTGATAAGCATGTCTAAGGGGGATAGCTGAGAAATACCATGACGATTATCCTACGGAAAAGAGAAAAAGGTCCCAGAAAATGGAAGGCGAACAGAAATCACACCTGGATCATCCACAATGAAAGATGATGTCCGTCTTTAGACAGACGCTGCTGGAACGTTTGAAAGTCGGAGAAATTCACAAGCCAAATCACGGCAGCGAAGGTCAAGGCTGGGCTAAGTGGGAAGGGTGAGTTATGAGACTGCTCCAAGCGGGCCAGGAAACCGTGTGTCCGTGAAGCTTGCCGACACAGCAGAGACACGATTATGACAAATCCTCTGACATCGCAGTGGACCCGAAAAACAACCTGGCCTCATCTACACAGTGCCAGAGTAGGGCTCAAGTAGCATATTCAAGTCCCATTGCCCTCAACTGCAGGTTGCCAATGGAACATGAAAGGGGCCGGCCTGTGTTGCAGCATTGAGGTCCCCACCTTCGGGGTCGGTGGCCCGGGGTGGGCCGGGTGGACCCTCGGGTGAGCCTGCTCACCACTGCTTCAGTCATTCTGGGGCAGGCGTCCGAGGTAGTGTAGAGGCAGATGGGAAGGGACGTTAGACAGGGCCAGACTTCCACAGCAAATACAGGAGCATTGCCAGCAGATGTGAGCTCAGCGATGCACTTCTGCCAAAACAAAACCGAATCAAAGTTGCAAAGCATAGAACAACTGAAGCTGAAAAGAAAAAGTGAAAAACTGCATGCCAGTGAGAAGGATGAGATCTCTGTGAAGAAACTTAGCAAAACAGGTGAAAGCCATGGCAATGGAAAACTAACAAACGTTGGGGGAAAGAAATTCAAGAAGACACAAGGAGAAAGAAGGAGATTCCAGTATCTAGGATTGGAAGCATCGAGACACTTGAAACGTCCATACCAGAGCAAGGAATCTCTGGATTCCATGCAATCCCAGTCAAAGTTGCAGCAATGTTTCCCACAGAGACAGAAGAGGGAATCCTAATGTTTCTAGCCAGCAACAAGAGACCCTGACTAGGCAAAGGAATCCTCAGGAAAACGAAAAAAGCAGGACGTGGCACACTTTCAGATTTCAACATATAGGACGAAGCACTCGGTACCGAGACGGCACAGTCTGGGCCACAAAACAGGCACACAGACCCATGCAACAGAATCGAGAACCCAGAGCCCAAATCAAACGTACATGGACAGCCCATTTTCGACCAGGGAGCCAAGAGGAGACAGCGGAGAAAGGAGAGTATCTACCATAAACGGTGCTGGGAAGCCTGCACAGCCACATGGAACACAACGAGAGTACACCATGATGTTACACCTGGCACACACACCACCTGAAATGGATCAAAGCCTTGAATGGCAGATTTGAAACCGTGAACCTTGTAACAGAAGACCTAGGCAGAGTGCTCTTTGCCATCTGACTGAGCCGCCTGTTTGGAAGAAGCAAGTCCGACTGGGCCAGGGCAACCAAGTCAACAAGAAACCAACGGGACCACGTCAAATGCGGATGCTTCTGCCCAGTGAAGGAAACCATCGACTGAATGCAAAGATAGCACAACGACTGGGGGAGGATGTTTGCAAACCACACATCGGACAAGGGGTGAAAAGCCCAAAGATGCAATCAACTCGCACGTCCCCACAAGAAAATAAAAAAACAACAAGCCAATGAAAACCTGGGCAAAAGATGGAAACAGAGATTTCTGCCAAGAAGATCGAAAGAGGGACAACGGGTGCATGAACACTTGTTCACCGTCATTAAGTCTCAGGCCAATGCAAATGCAAACTGCAAGGGCACAGCAGCTCACTGTGGTCAGAATGGCTATAAGGAAGCAGACAGGAAGCAACAAGTGTCAGAGAGGAGGTGGAGAGAAGGGAAGTCTCCTGCACCGTTGGTGGGAGTGCAGACCGGTGCAGCCTCTACGCCAAGCGGTGTGGAACTGCCTCAGAATTTAAGAATCCATGTCCCATATGATCCAGCTATTCCTCTGCGGCGTGTTGATCCAAAGAACTCGGAAACACTCCTGCATAAAGACATGTGCACCGCTGAGTTCACCACAGCGTCGCTCCCACTACCCAAGACTTGG
>NW_025800800.1:0-1832 GCF_021613505.1 Equus quagga | reverse complement strand
GTGTCAATGAAGTTTGCCGTGATAGCAGAGACACAATTCTGAGAAATACTCTGACATCACAGTGGAGAAGAAAAACAAACTGGCCTCGTCTACACAGTGAAAGATTTGTCCCAAATAGCATAGTGAACTCACATTCCACATCAAATGCAGGTTTCCAATGGAACATGAAACTTGCTGGCCAGTGGTGCAGTGCTGAAGTCTGCAAATTCTGGGTCGGCACCCAGGGCAGACCATGCAGAATCCTGGAGGTGAACCTCCTCACCGATGGGCCAGATATTCTGGGGCAGGCGTCCAAGGTAGTGTAGAGGCAGATGGGAAGCAACGTCAGACAGCATCATTCTTGCCCAGCTAATACAGCAGCATCGCCCCCAGATGTGCGTACAGCCATAAACATCTGCCAAAACAAAACCAATGAAAAGTTTCAAAGAATAGAAAAACTGAACCTCTGGAAAAAAACATGCAAGTAAGAAGAATAAGATTTCTAGGAATAAGCTTAGACAAACAGGTGCAAGCTATGGAAACCGAAAACTAGCAAAGCTTGAGGGAAAGAAATTCCAGAAAACACAAGGAAACAGAAGGGTATTCCGTGCTCTAGGAATGTAAGATCTAAAACACCTGAAACGTCCATAATGGATAAAGCAATCTCTGGATTGCATGCAGACTTCTGCCAAACAAAACCAATTAAAAGTTGCAAAGAATAGAAAAGCTGAACCTCAAAAAACACCCATGCCAGTGAGAAGAAAATGATACCTGCAAATAACTTTGGACAAACAGGAGAAAGCGATGGAAACCAAAAACTAGCAAAGTTTTGGGGAAAGAAATTCCACAAGACACAAGGAAACGCAAGGCTATTCCGTGCCCTTCTAATGCAACAACGGACACACTTGAAACGTCCATATGGCATAAAGCTCAAATAAAAATGGGAAGCAATTGGATATATTGGACTATATGAGGAAGCCATTTGGTATAAACCTAATTCGGCCTGATTTTGTTTTTTCCAAAAGGGCCTGACTATGGCTATTTAGCATGCATTGCATATCTGCTTAGACATTTCCTATGGCCCTTGAGATAAAGGTGCAACTTCCCCCCACATTAGCATTTCTTTAGGGATAAGCATTTCTCCCTAGGCTAGGAACTGATTGCTGCACTCACCTTTGACCACCCAGCTCACCTGTGACCAGTCAGCTATAGACAACAGACTGCCACCCTACTGTGTTCACTGAGACAGAAGACCTACCTGCTATTTCCATCAATCGCTGTGCCAACAGAGCAGTCTCGCGACTATTGTAAATGGGACATTTCAATCATATGTGAAACATCCTCTATGAGGGGAATACAACCAGTCTGTGCACACCACTTCTCTGATGCTCTTTCTTCCTTTGGGTAGAAAGGCCCTGGCTTATAATCCTCAGATTGAAGCTCAGAATAAACTCCCCCAAATTTTCATTTACAGATTGGTTATGGATTATTTTTGTCGACAAAGCAATCTCTGGATTACATGCAGTCCCAGTCAAAGTTGCAGCAATCTTTCCCACAGAAATAGAAGAGAGAATCCTAAAGTTTCTATCCAGCAACAAAGGACCCTGAATAGCAAAAGGAATCCTGGGGAAAACGAACAAAGCAGCAATTATCACACTTTCTTACTGCCATATATAGGATGAAGAGCTAGGTACCAAAACAGCACAGCCTGGCCTGCAAAGGAGGCACACAGATGCATGGAACAGAATCGAGAGCCCAGAAATCAACTCACACATCTATGGACAGCCCATTTTTGACAAGGGAGCAAAGAGGAGAAAGAGGAGAAAAGAGACTCTAGACAGGAAATGGTGCTG
>NW_025800799.1:0-1704 GCF_021613505.1 Equus quagga | reverse complement strand
TGATCGTTTGGTGATGGCATTCACATGCACTGGAGGTGATGACTCTTCTATCTCACTCATTAGGGATTGCAAAATGGAAGGTGAAAAAGTGTACAGAAATGGGAAGTGAAGGTGTGTCCACTCACAGAGAAGATGTTGCAAACAGCATATCCCTTCATTTTTATGTGGTTTAGAGAGCACATCTATTTTCAGTGTTCCATCACTTGTCCATTAAAGCAATGAATTACAAATAAACTCACATAACCTTATTTGTGTCTTAAACTCCAATTTTTAGGTAATCTATTTGCTGTGCTAATGAGAAATCAAAGAAGCACAATGAATCCTAATATTTGAGCTGTGCAGCTCCCATCACGCCATTTTGTGTTAGAATAAAGTGCAACCTGGCAGAGACAGTCTTAGACCCTAATTTGTTGGCTTCCTTCATCCATCTCTCCCTGTTCAGAACCGTCTCATCTATGGACACAGAGCTTACCAACCCATCATTCTTTCTTCACACGTTTTCCCTCTAAGGTCCTCTGTAGGTTTTGGGGTTACAAAGTTGAATATTATAATGTCATTGGTCTTATGCTGGATCAGGAGCTCTATATTTAGCATCTTGTTGACAAATGTCTATCTTACATGTTCTTACGTGAAATGTTATTAGACATCCATCCAGCTCACAAACACTCTGCAGTTTATTTGCTCCTGGAGCTTGTCACCTGTGCTCACAGTTTCTTCCCTCATCCACCTGCTCCCCGTGGTTTCTTTACTCAGTCCCTGCAGGCCCCTTTGCATCCTTCTCCTCTTCCTTTGCATAAATCTATGGAATGCAGTCCATATCCCCAGGGTCAGGTGCATGTATCTCTTCTGTTCTATAGACAATAAGATCACCGTTACTACTTAACATTTCCTCTTAATTCGACTCAGAACTCCAGAGTCAAAATATCCAGAAAGCAGAAATCATTATCTTTGCCTCAGATCTGCTTTCACCAGGGTGTGCAATTCAGAGAATTC
The DNA here is from genome assembly GCF_021613505.1 of Equus quagga. NCBI lineage: Eukaryota > Metazoa > Chordata > Mammalia > Perissodactyla > Equidae > Equus > Equus quagga. The sequence continues at coordinate 711 of NW_025800799.1, read as the reverse complement.
AAATATTCTTCCAACAAATATGTGCTGACTTTGCCCATTGTGCCACAGTTTCTGGGCTTTGTAGATATTACGGTGACATAACAGGGGGAAATTCCTATTAACATGGAGCCTAGATCCCAGCAGGAGAAACACGCAGTGCACAGACTCACAGAATTCCTCTGGGCTTCTGGAGCCTACTCTTGCTGGCTGAGAGCTCCTCACCTCCCTCAGGAAATGGACACGGAGATTCTCTGTGCTGGGTCCACAGCCTCCCCTCAACTGTACATGGCTCTGCGCCATTCCAGGAGCCTCGTGCAGGAGCCTAGCCCTGCTCCCCCGGCCTTGCAGAGTCTCTCAGTGTGGCCGCATCCCACAATTTGCCCACTGTATTCCATGCTTTACTCTGTAATTAGAGCGATATTGGAAACACATGTATCTGATAAAGGCACCTCCCTGCTTAAAACTTTCCCACAGTTTCTCTCCCCATCAAGATTATGTAAAGCTGTTGAGTGTCACGTTCAAAGTCTCTGTGTGTGTGTGGCCATCATTTTTCCCCCTTCCTGCCTCACCTCTCCCCTGGAGCCTGTACAAAAGCACAAGTGGTGCTCCCTTGCTAAGAGGATGCTTAACCCTCAACCCCAGTGCCTCATTCTCTTTGAGCACTTCTGGTCCTCCTGTCCCACCACTGTCCCCTTCCTTCAGGACCAGGCTCACACATCACCTGCTGGAGAT
>NW_025800798.1:0-6178 GCF_021613505.1 Equus quagga | reverse complement strand
GAGAGGCAGCAGACCGAGATGCAAGTCTGATCCCAAGTGATGTTCAGGAGAGAGGGTTTGTTGGACTATCCTAGACCACTAGGCGATCTAAGTGAATGGAGCAAGGCCGCAGGGGGTCCTCAGCCACATTCAGCTCTCAGAGGAGCCCCATGTCTCCCAGCAGTAGCCTGCCTTAGTGTCCCTGCCGTGACTAGTCATTCTGGAAACAGCCCATGGGAAGCAGGGCCTCTGTGCAAATGCTGCCTTGGATTTCAGAGCCCAGGAGGGGGGCCTTTGTGGCTTTCCTGGGGGATGTGACCTGAAACCTCCTACCTGAGGGATCTGGGCTCTTGGAACTCAAACCCTTCTCAGGCTGGGGTGCTGCCCGTGTTCAGTCCAGTTACAGCAGAGGGAGAACCAGGAGGTGCCAAAGTCTATCACTCGGGTTCCACAGGTATTCCTCCCGCCCCAGTGTTTGACACAGCCCCACCCTCCTGTGGATCAGGGTCCATTACTTCTCCCTCCAGAAGATGTGACTGCTCTCCTCCCCTGCTGGTCTTGTAAGTGAGCATGAGTGAGGCCATCTTGTTATGCTAAATGGCCCCAGCCCCTCCTCTGTGTGACTACTCGCTGCTCTGCATGTACTCTAAACAAATTCACAGGCTCTGCTCATTCATGGCCTCCACTTACATACATGCTCCCCAATAGCTTCATAAATTAAAACTTTCTTCTGTCATGCCTGAAGGAAACCCTTCATTACTGCCCATTTCCCCTATATAACTGCCTCCAGATTCTATAATCTTTGAAGATGGGTGTTGAGACATTAGTCACCTGTCTTCTGGCTGGTGGCCGGTGATTAGATTTGCTGGCTCATCTAATATAGTTAAACTTCTTTTCTCTACCCCCAATTCATTGTGATTAATTGGCTCAGATTGTGATGAGCAAAGTGAATCGGTTGCTCAGGTATCAGTTCTGGCGACGTAGATGGGACCCCAGCCTCTGCCTGTGGCTAGTCGACTTGGAGGAGGTGGTTTTGGTATTTTTCCCTGTGGCTGTCTGGTGGCTTTTGCTTTCTCTTTTTTTCCACCTGGGGAATTCTCCTTGTGGCTTCCTCACTTGCAGACTACCTCTAACGCTTCAGTGATCCAGAAACCCAGGACTGGATGGTAAACTGACGAGCTTGTGTCTGCAGCTAGGTGAGTAATCCAAAGTGCACTCTTGGGTACTATGTATGCCTTTTTCCTTGTCTTGGGGCCTTGGTCAGGCCAAGATCCATCTGTTAGGTGCCATTGTTTAGGAATAAAGGAAAGTACAGACTGCCTAGCATGTTATCTGGAAGACTAGTCTCTGGTTTTTCTGTGGTGTGCACGCCTCTATGGTCTGTTCTCCTGAGTGTGTGTGTCATTCCACTAGTCTGTGTGCCAGTTCTTCCCTGGGTCAGAATCCCACAGCATCCTTCCAGTGCTTGTTACGTCATCTGTGGGGACGTGAAGTTTGCGAGCTTTACTGTCAAGTGTCAACACGGAATTATACGCCTCAATGTGGGCACTGCTGTTTGTGTGCTAACCCTTGGGAGGAGGTCGTGAGCGCACGGCCCGACCATCCTTTCCCCTCCTTTTCTGTCTTGTCCAGTACCTTCTTGGCTGTCATTGTGTGTAAGTTAGGTTTGGGCTTAAAGTAAACCGGACTTGGACTTCTTGCAAAATAGAAGATTTAAAAACTTTCTGCCAGGCACCTGACCCCCTACAACCAGTTGGGAAATTAGATCTGTAGCCCATCTTAAACCATTACCTCTTGCCTCTTTGGCTTGTTTTGCACTAGTGCAAAAACTGTGCCTTTAGGTGGAGTGGGATTTGACTGTGTGCCAGTTTTTCTCCACGGGCGCCACTCCATCCATCACCCCCATAAAAATGTCTGTTAGGGTGCATGCTGGCAAATGGGGCTGGCTTCAGTTATGAGCCCATGACAAAGAAAAGAATTTTTTACTGTAACGTGGCCTGGCCCAAGTATACACCGGGCTCAGGAGAAAAGTGGCCCCAAAACGGATCGCTCAATCAGGATACCATCTTGCAGCTAGAATTGTTCTACAAGAAGGAAGGAAAGGAAGATAAAGTCTCCTATGTTCAAGCCTTTATGCTGTTATATCTAGATCAGGGAAGGAGGGACAATGGACCGAGGAGACCCCAGGCTCCTCCTCCCTTTTTTCCCAGGCCCACTGCTTGTCCAGGGGAAAATGCCTGAAGGATTGCCAGGTCTAAGAGAAGGACTCTCTCCTCAAACCCAGGAAGGGACACAATTCACTCAGGGGGCCCCTTTCCAGAGCAGGGCAATTTCCACTGTGGCAATACCCCATAGGCCTAAAGGGACAAGGGCAACTGGCTAGCTTTGTTTGGATGCACTCTCCTCTCTATACCTCAGATCATTTTAACTGAAAAAACATTTATATGCCTGGATGCTCTGTTCTTCTCCTGGGACAAAAGCTTCTATGAAAACTGAATGCTCAAGTGACTTTTGCTCCAGGCCAGCTAAAGGTGCAAGTACCACCAAAACAATCATCTTTACAGTTCCAGATGGCCCTGCTAAATGTTCACACACACTGCCTGACCCACTGCCACTGGAGATTCTCAAGGAGGTAAGACCAGACGTGTGGGCAGAGGGGAAGCCTGGGAAAACAAGGCATGTCCAAGTGATTCATATAGCCCGAAACAATATCTACTACAAACTGGAGGCTCAGAAAAGCATTCAGCCAGTTTTTCAGAAAGTCCTGGTGGCAGGAGTAATCAGACCTTGCCAGTCTCCACATAATACTCCTGTTCTCCCAATCAAACAAACAAAAAACAACAACAAAAACAATTCAGAGAAATATCGGTTTGTTCAGGACCTTTGTGTCATAAATGAGGTGGTTTAGGACCTACACCCTGTGGTGCCCAGCCCTTACACCTTGCTAACCAACATGCTGGGTGAATCTGGCTGGTTTTCAGTTTTTTATTTAAAAGATGCATTCTTCTATATACCGCTCATGGAAGAATCACAACAACTCTTTGCCTCTGTGTGATGTGACCCAGATAATCAGGCCACTCAACAATATTGTTGGACAGCGCTCCCCCAGGGCTTCGAAACCTCCCCTACACTATTTGGGGAGGCCCCAGCTAAAGACCTGAGCCACGTACAATTATAAGAAGGATTAGTCTTATAGTACGTGGATGATTGCTGATACTGTGCACCATTTGCGAGCAGAGTCTGGCCAACACAATAAAGACCTTAAATCCTTTGGCTGAATATGGGCACAAGGTCTCACGAATTAAAGCACAGAGCTGCAAACAAAAAGTTCCATATTTACAGTTTGCATTATCAAAAAGCCAGAGGGAACTGCTGCTGGACCGAAAAGAGGGCTATGGCATGCTGAGCCCTCCCACTAACTGGCAACAGCTGCGAGGATTCTTGGGCATGGCTGGTTTCTGTGGGATTTGGATTCTGACTATGGTCTCATACTAAAACCCTCTATGAGTTTCTAAAAGGGCTAGACCAGAAGCCCCCAGAATGGACAAAGGAGTGTCAGGTGGCCTTTGATACCATCAAGACAAAGTTAATTTCACCCTCAACCTTGGGGCTTCCTAACTTGGACAAGCCCTTCAGCCTGTAAGTACATGGAAGGCAGGGAACAAGCTTGGGGGTTTTAACTCAAATACTGGGCATGACACCCCTGCCAGCCAATGGCTTATTTTTCCAAGCAATTAGATCAGACTGTAAAGGGATGCCCCCACCAGCACCACCACCTAAGGGCAATACTGCTACCTGTGACATCTTACAGAAAGCTGAAAATTTTACCCTGGGCGAACCCACCAGGATATGTGTGCCACATCAAGTACTCACATTGTGGGAACCAAAAGGAGGATACTGGCTCATTTCAGGATAGATGGGCAAATACCAGACCATCCTTTTGGACAATCCAAATGTATGGATGCAAGTATCATCCTCCCTAAACCCAGCCACCTTGCTCCCTAATAAGACATCACAAGCCTCAGAACATGACTGCTTACAAGTTATGGAGACACGGTATTCTAGCTGAGCTGACTTGTAGGACTGTCTGCCTGAGGAACCTGACGTGGAACTCTTCACAGATGGCAGCAGCTTCATGGATCAAGGTGAGAGATGTGTGGGGCACACAGTCAGAACTTTACAAGAGATTTTAGAGGCAAGGCCCTACTCACAAGGACATGAGCTCAAAAGGTAAAAATAATCACCCTCATGCGGGCTCTACATCTAGCTCAAGGAGACAAAAATTTCATACTCTTGGGGCAATCTGAAAGGAAAGAAAGGAGCCTCAACGGCAGGAAAAAAGAAATCAGACATGGCTCTGAAATCTTGAAACTGCTTGGTGCTATTAATGAGCCTGCTCAGGTTGCCCTGGCCACCAGAGGGAAAATCTAATGGGTCCAAATATACATCATAGGGCCTCACTTACAAAGAACTATATAACAGGTGACTAAAAATTACATAATCTGTGCAAAGAACAACCCCAAGACCACTTCCAGTCCCCCACACCTGGGCACCCAGCATAAAGGAAATTGGCCTACTGGAGACTGGCAAATAGACATTATCTAGATGCCCCGGGCAGCTAGGAATTTTAGGTTTTTATTAGTGTTCGTGGACACCTTCACCAGGTGGGTAGAAGCTTTTCCCACTCAGACTGAGAAAAGATCAGAAGTCACTCACATGTTGCTAAAAGAAATCATCCCTAGGTTTGGTCTGCCTGATACCTTGCAGAGTGATAACCAGCTTTTGTGTCCCAAATAACCCAACAAGTGTCCAGTAGCTTAGGCATCCAATGGATATTACACTCAGCTTGGAGACCTCAATCAACTGGAAAGATGGAGAAAATAAATCACTCCTTAAAGAAGACCATTGCCAAAATCTGCCAAGAAACACAACTAACTTGGGATGAGGCTCTGCCCTTTGCCTTGCTACAGGTTAGAGCAGCTCCCCGAAGTGGACTTACATTGACTCTGTTCAAAATTCTATGTGAGAGACCCTTTCAGGCATCTCCCCAATATCTTCATAAATTAAAACTTTGCTCTGTCCTGCCTGAAGGGAACCCCTTCATTACTGCCCATTTCCCCTGTATAACAGCCTGAAGATTCTGTAATCTTTGAAGCTGGGTTTTTGAGACATTAGTCATCATCTTCTGCTTTGCTGGCTAATCTAATCTAATTAAACTTCCTTTCTCCATTCCTAACTCATTGTAAGTAACTGGCTTAGATTGTGGTGAGCAGAGTGAGCCCATTGCTCTGTATCAATTCTGGCGACCCAGAAGGGACCCTAGCCTCTGCCAGTGGTTAGTCAACTTGGCAGAAGTGTTTTATGGATTTTTGCCTGGGGATGTCTGGTGGCTATTTCTTCCTTTTCTTCCCACCTGGGGAATTACCCTTGTGGCTTCCTCACTTGTCGACCACCTGTAACACTTCAGTGATCCAGAAACCAAGGAATGGATGGTAACATTTCTGTGCTGTGGATAGCATGGCCTTACTCCAGAATCCCAGCTGCCAGCATGTGATTCTTGCACTGGTATTTGCCTTTAGCTCCACACGGCATCTTTTCCACCACTGACACCTCCAACACCATCAGGTCTGATGGATGGTGACTGATTACACCACAGCCTGGAACTGCTGCAGTGTCCTTTCATGTCCAAGCCCCACTCAGAGCTGGCATCCTTCTATGTCACCCAGAACATGACCACACAATATACCCAGGTGTGGAATGTGTTGTCAGAACCCAAAATAGGCCTACCAGGCAGTATGCTTCCTTCTTTGCAGTGAGGGATACAAGATGCACCAATTGTCTTTTACTCTGGAGGGGACATGCCTGCATGCCCCTAACCACGGACCTCTAGAACCGAACTGAGGTGGCCACTCCCTGAATCTCGGTCAGGTTTATCTTCCACTCTCCGGAGTGCACATGCTTTACCGAGGCCTCCAGTATACTTTCCACTTATTGCTCATCCATCCCAATCAACATGATGTTGTCAAAGAAATGAACTAACGTGATATTCTACGTGATGTCCAGGAGTCCAGATCTCTTAAGACAATATCTGAGAGGAATGCAGAGTTAAAAGAGCCCTGAGGCAAACCATAAATAAATGTTGTTCCTTCGAAGCTAATCATTCCACCTCCACATTTCCAGCAGGAATAAAAAAGAGCAC
>NW_025800797.1:0-1147 GCF_021613505.1 Equus quagga | reverse complement strand
ATTGCAGTTTTAGTTTGCATTTCCCTGATGATTAGTGATGTTGAGCATCTTTTCATGTGCCTATTGGCCATCTGTATATCTTCTTTATAAAAATGTCTGTTCATATCCTCTACCCATTTTTTAGTTGAGTTGTTTGTTTTCTTGTTGTTGAGTTGTGTGAGTTCTTTGTGCATTTTGGAGATTAACCCCTTGTCGGACATATGATTTGCAAATATTTTCCCCCGGTTGGTGGGCTGTCTTTTTGTTTTATTCCTGGTTTCTTTTGCCTTGCAGAAGCTCCTTAGTCTGATGAAGCCCCATTTGTTTATATTTCCTCTTGTTTCCCTTGCCTGAGTAGACATGGTATTTGAAAAGATATTTCTAAGGGTGATATCAAAGAGTCTACTGCCTGTATTTTCTTCATGGAGTTTTATGGTTTCATGTCTTTCCTTCAACTCTTTAATCCACTTTGAGTTAATTTTTGTGTATGGAATAAGATAATGGTCTACTTTCATTCTTTTGCACGTGGCTGTCCAGTTTTCCCAACACGATTTATTGAAAAGACTTCCCTTCCTCCATTGTAAATTCTTGGCTCCCTGGTCAAAGATTTGCCGTCCATAGATGTGTGGGGGTTTTTTCTGGACTTTCAATTCTTTTCCATTGATCTGTGTGTCTGTTTCTGTACTAGTACCATGCTCTTTTGATCACTATATTTTGAAGTCAGGTATTGTGATGCCTCCAGCTTTGTTCTTGATTTCCCTTTCTGCTACTTCGTTATTAGAGTATAGAAATGCAACTGATTTTATAAGTTGATTTCATACCCTGCAACTTTGCCGTAGTTGTTGATTATTTCTAATAGTTTTCTGATGGATTCTTTAGGGTTCTCTATATATAGAATCATGTCATCTGCAAACAGCGAGAGTTTCACTTCTTCCTTGCCAATTTGGATTCCTTTTGTTTCTTTTTGTTGCCTAATTGCTCTGGCAATACTAGCAATACACAAAACAATCTACAGATTCAATGCAATCCCCCTCAAAGTTTCATGGGCCTTTTGGAAATGGAAAAGTTGATCCAAAATAGTGTGCTTCTCACATAAAGATAGACAAATACACCAACAGAGTAGAATTGAGAGCCCAGAAATAAGCCCACATATCTATGGTCAATTGCT